>NC_036647.1:2038694-2172730 GCF_002806865.2 Cucurbita pepo subsp. pepo
CAAAAAAAAAAAAAAAAAAAAGTCGAAGTCGGAGAAGAAGTTTGGTCCATGGTCAACGAAGAGGATGTATTTAAATTTGTTATGGTCATGGTGGAATCACAACCGTCCAAATCAACGGACCAGATTGAAGAAGAAAATGGGGTACACGTGGGAACGGAGAAGCAGGAGGCTTTTCTGCCCGATTGTATACGGCGGGGACCACCGTAAGGTTCCGTTGGTCGGTCCTATTTCCTCATTTCGCTTTTTTCTTTATACTTTAATCCCACGGCCTATAAATTAAATAAATCATTTTATTAATTATTAATTTATTTATTTATTAAATATATTCGTTGAAAGAGGATAACAAGCGGCCTCTCCCACTTCTGTCTCCCTCTTCTCCAACCTCTATTTTTTTTAATAAATAAAATATTTGAACTTTAATTATTTTTTAAATTAAAATAATAATAAAAAATAACGAATTTTATATTCATTTTTGCAAGCTTGTCTCACTTGGTATTCCAACATTTCCATTCTTAATTTATTATTTTAATGAAAGATATTAATTTAATTTTTATACGTCAACAAAATCAAACATTATCTAACATGTTTGAGAAAAATATTAATTAATTAATTAAATTTAAAAAGACTCGATAAAAGCACACGCTCCATATTCTAAAGAGCATGTGCTTCTTAAATGAGAGGTGATTACACGTTTGAAAAGGTCCGCCATGAGTCACAACCTCGAATCAGAGTATGGAATCACAAACTTACACCTTAGGAAATGGTAAAAGATTTCCTACGAGTCCCACCAAGATGAGCTCAGCGTAATTGTCGTACTCTCCCTCATCCTTACAACGTGCATTTTAGTCAACATTCGAACAAGTCTATCCTTTACAATATTTGGTAAATTACCATCAACCACTAAAAATCATTCCTTACCAACCCACATACAAATGTCTTAACACGTGTGAAAATACTCCGTGCAATGCAAACCATCTAACGTGCAACTAAAGCTATAATATTCCTCTTTCAAACAACTATAACTATTTCGAAATGTTCGTATACTCAACTCTCCCGAACTCAAACTCTAATTCGAATAAACCCTAAATAATGATCTTTTTTGGACGTGTGAGGGATAATGGGGATGATATTATTATGTGTGTGAAGAATGATTACAAGTTTGAAGGCAAATAGAAGAATGATGGCACCGAAAGCAGCTTCGTCCTTAAAGGGTACCCATAATTCACTCCTCGAAGGCACCACGAGAAAAGCTATGAAGCAAAAGTTCCTTTTTTTTACTGTTTTTTTCTCGTCACTCGAGTACAATAAGGTAAAAGGGATGGACATATAGAGCTTTCTTTGTGGTTTTTGAGGCATTTCAAATGCTGCCCATTTGCTTTATGATCATGATCCTTGACTAGCAATTATGAATCTTCAACCCCATGCACGACTAATCGAAATCCCGTTTCTTTTCATTCCAAAACCGACCAACACGAGCGGTTTTATTATATGCCATTTAGTTTCGTCTTTATTAATTAGTGAAAGAGAAATGCTTAAGTCTCAATAGTTTTGAATCATTTCACTCGGGCCAAATAAAAAGTGATCTCCGGTCCCAACAGTGGTTTTATGTGGATTTAACCACTGGGTATAAAAAAAAATATTTTTTTTTATTTACTCGCTTTAAATTCTCGTACTTGAACGGATAATACTAGTTTGTAGATTACGTGCTATATGGTATATAGTATTATTTATTTCGGGTATATTATTCTTCTCTTATTTTTAAATATATATTTTAAAAAAAGTTTATTATTAAGGAAGGAAAATATGTAGAGGAGGCGTGAAAAGGACGTGCATGGTGTAAAATTCAACGATCAAGATTGGCAACCAATTGACCAAACAATAATACCTAACCCTTAACATTAATATTCATCAATTTTCTTACCATTTTCAAACTTAATGTTTGACTCATCACAATCCAATCAAATTGGTTGGACCACGAGTATAATGTCGAAGAAGGAACGAAATATTTTTTTAAAATGGCGAGGAAACCTCTCTTTAATAGACGCGTTCTAAAACCGTGAATCTGAAAGCGATATATAACGAGCCAAACGAACACTGTCTACTAGCAGTGAGATTGAGCTGTTATAAATGGTATCATAGCCAAACACCGTTAGATGTGCTAACAAGGACGTTAGGGTGTGAAAACCTCCCCTTAATAGATACGTTTTAAAACTAACCGCATACGGGTCAAATTAATGAGTGAAAATGAAATTTAGATTTAGGGGTAAATGATAAGGTTTTTGAAATATGCATTGATTCATATGTCATAATTATATAAATATATACATATAATGATAACAAAATCTAATCAATTTGATCTCCTTAAGAAATAAATTATAATAATAACAATAAAGTAAAAGATGTCGGTCGTAAATGGGGTGTGGTAAAAAAAACCACTCACCAAAACCAAACCAAACCAAACCAAACCAAACCAAACCAAACCCACCATCTACCTTATCCTATTCCCATTCTATTTTCTTACACCTTTGACTTAACGCGGAGAGAGAAAAGTTTGAACTTTGACTTTTAATTATTTCTTGTTAGATCCAAGAACTGCAATTTCAATTATTTATGAAAAAAATTATTAAATATTGGAGAAGGGAGACTTTTTTTTAAAATTGTTTTATTTATTTTTATTTTATGAAAAAAAAAATAGAGATTCAATTATTGATTAAATAATAATAATAATAATAAAGATAGGGGGTTGGGTAATATGCAATGTATTAATTGTTACACGTATTTGGGATATCATTGAAGTGTATCTTCTAAGTTACTGTGAATTATTAAATCTTGTTTAAGGAGGAATTGCTTTATATATATATATATATATATATATATATATATATATATATATATATATATATATATATATTATTTTACTTTATAAACTTTTTATATTCAAAATAAAACAATAATAAAAGGGTTATTTTAGGTGTATTTTTATGTATGAACCATCTTAACTTGATTTAATTTAAGCCATTCCTAATTTCTTTTATAATATTTATCACGTGGAATTAATTAAATTCATACCAATTTTTTTTTAATCAATAAATGTATTTATTGTCGAATTGTTTTTTTAACTCAGTTAAAAAAAATATATATAACAACTCAATTTTTTTAATAATAGGAAGAATCAAATAAAAATTAGTTGAAACTTTAAGGGTTAAAATGTAATTTGGTTAAAATTGAAGGACGAAATAGAAATTAAGCTATAGATAGAAAACATATTTTACCTTTATAATAAAATGAATTTGAGGGGTAAAAATGGAAAGTTGGAAGTTTTAAATGTACTTCATTCATATTCGGCTATTTGTACAAAATTGGGCCTAATTAGGTAATGGGCCCCTCTATTATGTAGAGCATTATTACCGTCTGGGCTTTTTAATTGCATTAAATAAAATCAGAAATAATTGTCTTACTTTATTTATTTATTTATTTATTATTATTATTTTTTTTTAAATATCATCCATGTCATTTTTTCTTCGGTCGAGGGAAGAGGCCGGTTTAATAACGAACTCACATTATCGACGAAATTCAAGTTGCAATATAGTTGTGCATAACTGATGATGAGTACCGTTGGTGTTTGGATTGAGGTGTGTGATCTCAAACTAAATTGGTCGTTCGATCTCAATTTCATACGGTTAGGATATATGACTTAATAAATCTCGACACACCCATATGATGACAACGTTATACAACATGGTCGAGATTCGAGGAAAAAAAAAGTGTGTTCCTTAATTTATCCAAATGAATGATGTTAACGGTACCTTTTCAAAATTGGTTAGGGAAAAAATGAAATATGCATGTAGTAAAGTTACTAAACCAATTACCATTATTAAACAAACCCGAATAAAATCTTAACATTTTTTAATTTTAAAATTAATTAATTAATTGATATGTCGAGTAGGATCACGACTTAGCCTTTAATTTGGTTGAGAAGCACGTACATTAATTCATATAGGCTAAATCTAAATGGCTTCAATTTGAAGCTAAAATGTTTAGGCTAGATGACTATTGAAGCGGTAACGCAGTCAAATAGCTAAGATGGCTAGAAAAATATTTAAATTGAGCGTTGGTATAGTCACTGTCGACATTTATTATTATTATTTTTCTTTAGACTTATAACGGATATTTATTTAAAATTTCATGAAATAAAAAATAAAAAGTAGAAGAAAAATAGTTGTTCTATGTTTTTATTTTATTAAAAAAAAAAAAAAAAAAAAAAAAAAAAAAAAAAAAAAAAAAAAAAAAAAAANAGATTGTTGACAGTTTCTGAAATTCAAAGTCACAGTCAAAGGCTCTGTTTCTGTGTTTTATCATTTAAACCTGACCCTCTGCTGTGGCGTCCATTTAATTCGGTCCCGCATTTCATCGAACACATCCCGCGCATTCTCTTCCATCTAAATTGTCTCATCGTCTTTAAACTTTTAATTTTGTATCGTTCTAATAAAGCTCGACGCTACAAATTCATAGGTACATAATATTCACGGACAACTCTTTTTAAAGAGCTCGACAAAATAGTTTCGAGAGTGCCTCCTCATGGGTTGGTTGCTGTGGTTAAACTCGAACAATTATTTTAAAAAAAAAACACACAGGTCTCCACAAAGTCAACCATGCACGGAAGGTCGAGAAGACTTGATGACAAGGAGCTGGTGGCCGAAGTCTTAGTGAACGGCGATTGTAACTATAATAATCTTAAGGTAGTAAAATTTCTTGTCGGGTGAGTTTTGACCCGCATGAATGGTACCAACTCACCATAACCTAAATGTATTGTCGTCTATGATTTCTTCTAAGAATATTGATCAACACGACACGACACGTTAAACTTAAATTATTGAAAGAGTTCGATATAATGATACAAAGATGGGTGCCCTTCCCATGTTGTCAATTAGGCCAAACACCATATGAAGGGCATCTTTCTTTCACTCATCCAAATATGGGAGAACTTTTGGGTCCACTCTCTTGTGAAACTTTGAAAGACGCAAACGGAATTGACACTCCATTAATTCCATCCCTTTTCTTGTTTCGTGTCAACTAATACCCGTTTTCTAATTTCGTTAGGGTTTCTTCGTTTTGAATCGTTACGGATGATCTGATATGTTTCAACTAATCAATGTAGCCGAGTCTAGATCAACGGTTCAAACCTCATAAAGATTATGAAGCGCTGTAAGAACACTGAAGGTAGGTCATCGAAAATTAACGACAGTGGACCAAGGGAAGAGCACTTTACTTTAAGGCGTGCCATAGAATTACCAGCATATAGTCTTTGTCAAAGAAAATTTTAGAGTCGGAGTATGAATCTTCCACCTGAATTGTTTTACGTTTCATCAAAACATTTCTCGATGAAATCACTATTACCTGCATTATTGCACACTGTTCTTAACTGCAACCCTATATACGTAATTGACGTTCAATTTATACATTACTTTAACTTGATCATCATATCATAACTACTCTAATAATTATATTTTTAAGAACACGAGAGGTTCGTAATTAAATTTATTGTAACCCCTAAACCCTAAACCCTAAACTGATATCGGTGAGTTATTAGAGTTCTTCGTAAATAAAACTCTAAAGGTTCGATCGAGAACGTATGTTTAACTAGGTATCTCGAGAAGGTACGTTCAAACTACGAGTAGATTGTGGGTGAGTGGCTGTTGGGGGTTCATGTTGTTTTTGACAGACCCTTAAATTGTGGGACTGTCCCATTGTTTTCCCTTGGCCTTAAAAGATAAAAGAAAGAAAGTGAAAAAACAGACCCAACAGTACCACTTCCCATTCGTCGGCCATTAATGTATTGTAGGACCAAACACTCACCTAACCCTACGAAAACATGACATAAACAAACAACCCCTTTTCCTTTAGTGTTTATGTCGTTTTCTCTTTTAAAAGTTGCAATATTATCATTGATCTTTCGTTAACGTTTTTAAATTGTTAGACGGAAAATCGATTAGAATATTAGTTAAATCAAATAAACGTTTTGGTCACCGTCATGTTGTCGACTTTCTCTCCAACTCTTTTTCGAATTTGTCAATAATTTTACGTGAGATCCCACAATTGATTGTAGAGGAGAACGAATGATTCAATGGTATGAAAACTTGTGAGATCCCAATCAATTGGAGAGAGAAGCGAGTGCCAATGAGGACGCTGGATCCTGAAAGATGGTGAATTGTAAGATCCCATATCGATTGGAGAGGAGAATGAAACATTCAATGGTGTGAAAATCTGTGAGATCTCACATCAATCAGAGAGAGAAATGAGTGTCAACGAGGACGCTGAGCCCCGAAAGAGGGTGAATTGTGAGATCCCACGTCGGTTGTTGGAGAGGAGAACGAAGTATTCAAGGGTGTGGAAACTTGTGAGATCCCACGTCAATTGGAGAGAGAAACGAGCAGGGAATGAATTGTGAGATACCGTATCAATTGGATAGAGAAACGAAACATTATTTCTTTAAGGATGTGGAATCCTCTTCTTAGTAGACGGATTTTAAAACCGTGCTACATAATAATGGGTCGAAGCAGACAATATCTACTAGTTGTGAGACAAAACTTTTTTTCTATCAGATGCGTTTTAAAATCATGAGACGGGTTTTCAAAGGACAGGATAAAAAGAAGAGAGAGAGAGAGATTGTTTGAAACCCCTTTTGAAGTTTGTGGTAGCGTCCCAACATATCAGTTCTGCAAGGCACAGAAGCATCTAATTTGTTTTAAAAGAACTCATAATTCATCACCCCCTTCTCTCCTTTACTTCTCTCTTCAAAAACAAAATCTCCCATCACAAACCATCCACTTTGGATCACAAATCTTCAGCAGCAGCAGCAGCAACAACAATAACAATCGAAGATAAAAGGATGATCGTGTTCGTGGGTGGAGGAAGAACAAGGAAGCTTGCTTGGATGTTATTGGTGATGTTGTTGATGAACGGGGAGATACTCATATGCTGCAATGGGTACCCAACCAAGCACGCCTTGTTGTTCAAGTTGAAGCCCAAAAAGCCTCATTCATACGGCCATTTCTTCGGATTCTTGCCCAGAAGAATACCAATTCCGGCCTCTGGTCCTTCGAGGAAACACAACGATATTGGATTAAGAAGCTGGAGAGCGCCTTGAAGATCGCTTCATCCTCAAATTTCATTACAATTTTTTTTTCTTTTTTTCTTTTCACAGTAAAGGTGATCGATCATCATCTTGTTCTTGTTTTTTTTTTTTTTTTTTTTTTTGGGACAAAAATTTGAGACATGGGTTCGTATTTGTACATCGGATTGTTTCATGGGTTAGTCTAAAAATTCCTTTTTTTTTTTAAATGTTTCACAAAAATGCTAGCCTTTTGATATATATATATATATATATGTAATGGATGTTTAAATTTCTCTCTTTTTTTTTTATTTTTTATTTTTGTTCATCAGAAGAGAAAAAAAATTCAGAATTTACCCTTTTTTTATTATTATTTTTTGAAAAAAATTTGTTTTTTTTGTTTTTTTTTTTTTTTTTTTTGGTTGAGTTCGGGGTTTCCTAGGAATAAAAATGTTAATGTAATCTACTTAGTATTTTCGTGCGTATAAATTACTGATTTGGGAATATATATATATATATATATATAGTGATTAAAGGAGGATTGATTTAATGAGGTTAATAGTAAAGTAATGATGATTAGTTTGTAATATTGGAATCATTATCATAATAAAATTTAATTTGTCTTCAAATCTAACAAAATCATTGGCGTTGGATTTTAGCCAAAAAAAAAAAAAAAAAAAAAGTCCTTTTTATTTTCATCAAGCTAGAAATTGAATTGAATTATTAGTAAATATTAATGTTAAATGAATAATTCCATAATACTCGGTTACCTACAATTTTATCGTAAATTATGAATTAAGATATTTCGAACATAATTTAACGTATCAAACATTTAAAAATAAAACATGATATATAATAATAATAATAGAGTAAATTCAATTATTTGTGAGAATTCATTCTATATGAATAATAAAAAAGAGAAAAAAAAAAAGAAATTTTCTTAGCTCAATTGTGAGACATGTTGACAGCCTAAAAGGAAAGAAACAATTCAATGGTTTTGGTTATAATTTTATGGTAAACATTGGATTCCTTTAAAATAAAATTAAAAAGCGATCTCTAATCTCATACCTCCTTGGAGACCCAGTGTACTCGCTCGGTGCCTGACTCTGATACAATTTGTAATAGCCAAAACTCACTGCTAGCAGATATTGTTCACTTTAACCCGTTTCGACGTTAGTCTCACAATTTTAAAACGTGTTTGCTAAAGAGAGGTTTTTATGTACTTTTAAGGAAGTCTTTGTTTCCCTTTACGAATGGTCGTAGAATCTGTAAAAAAAAAAAAATAGAAAATAAATATATATTATATAATTTTAGTCAAAGGGAAGCATTAATTATATAAGTATATGTGAGAAAGCATAGTAATTTTGAAAATAAGGAGTGGGTGGTCACAACCTAAATATTGTAGACTTTTTAGTCCTCAATTATATCATATACCCTTATCTTCATTTTAATTACATATTCATTATTTTTATTTATTTATTTTTATAAAAATTAATTAATGAATTATTTGACCAAGTCAAAGGGGGCAATGGTTCCCCCACTTCCTTGTTTCATGGCAAAAAGGAAACTATATATTACATATATAAAGTAAGAGAATCAAAATTTTCATATTATTAAATTATATTGAGTAATTATAAAATACCCCTTAATTAATTAATTAATTACTTTTATATTGAATACCCATGGGTTTTTTATTTTTTAAAATAATTTTTTAAAAGGGGATATTAAATATATTGAATATTTAATTTTAGCCATGTTTTTATTGACTAAATAATATAATGAAATATTAGTTTTAATATATTGTTTTGAAACTATATATTATAAATCATACATGTATGGCTCCATAATTATATACTATGCTTTCTCAAAGGGAAAATGCAATGATTTGAATACATATCCACTTAGCCAAAAGGGAAAACTTAATTAATTGCTTTCATTTCTCTCCGCTTTTTCCCTTTGTCAAACTTCTTAAGCGTGCTTCTCTACATCTATGTTCATCGATAATAATTCAAACCTAATTATGGTTGATTAAGAAAGATTAACGAGATAATCATATATTAAGTTGTACGAACGAACGAAAAGATTAATGCATTATTACTTTAAAAATTGGTAGAGAAAAAGAGACGTGCACGTTTTAGGTTTTCTTTGAATATTGTTGGTGCACCTTGGTGCAAGGAGACCCATGCTCAACGATGATATAATTTTCGATCGGTAAATAGCCCAATTATTTATTTATTTTTTTGTCGTTATTTATTTGACCTTTGGAAGATGTTTAATTAGGGCATCCTTCCCTTGCAACAAGGTGAAACCATGTCTATCCATAAGCATCCTTGATTTTATTCTGGTCTCTTCAGTGGTCACGTCTTCCATAAGGGGTATAGTCATAAATGTGGGTTCCTCTCGTGCGAGTCTTCTTTTAAATTATATGGCAGAGATCATTCTAAGGTTACTTGGTTGTTTGATGCTTGTAGGTATTACTGTGGGTTTGTGATCATCCGTGCTTCACGTCTTCCTTTCTCTTTGTCTAAGATTAGGCTAAAACTTTAGATTAGAGGCATGACCCGAGATAGGAATACAGTAGGGTTTTCAAGCTACGTTCAAAGGATTAATAAAGCGTTAAATTTTGTTGAATATGTAAACTAAAGCGACACGGGAAAGAACATAAAAGCTTCTCCATCAATACAAGAAAGTAGTAATCTATATAGTTAACCAATGTCAACATAGAATATGATCAAAAGAGGTATTATGGGAAGGATCTTTTGATGGTGAGAGTTAATCGAAGACAACAAGATCTTTGGATTCAAATAATTGAATTCCCCATTCATTTTGGTGCATAGAAATACAAAGGAAGATCATGATGGCCTCCAAAATCCAGTTAATTAAACCAAATTTATCAGCTTTTTCTCCACAAATTGTACTCATTGTTCAACAGTAACGGAAAGTTCTCAAACCCCCTTTATGAATCATTGCTTGAAAGTCTAAATAACACCGAAAAAGAATGTAATCGATCATTGAAGTTTCTTTCTTTTATAATTCAATCATTCTACGTATTATCATCATCTCGTGTGATTCGTATGATAATACATATAGTTCTACAATATACGTGTGCTACTAAGATAAAGTCTTACACGACGATTATTATGAACATCATCATCTGTAATATCATTTTCCTTCCTTATCAAGCTAAACAAATCGATCACATTAGTGTTTTTGGGTATTTTTTATTTTAACTCTCTCTTTGGCTATAAAATGATGGGCCAAACTAACCTTTCACTCTACTCCTAACTTAACACCACTTTTCAATTCATCCTATCTTTGGCTATCATCTCTTTGCTTCTACACTTGCCTTGTTCCCCTTTTGCATAGGACGGAAAATTCTCCTTCTTCCTTTGTACCTTCGAGAAAATAACTTTTGGTAACTAACATCGATTTAAACGTATCTAAATAGATAAAATATCATGATCTTCGAGATTGGGTGGTAGCATTAAGTTCTAGAGTTTTCAAACCCGACATTTCAATTTTTCTAGTGTTGAGCGTTTGATCAATCAATCTTACATATATGTATAAATAAAAGATATTCAATTGGTTTTTAGGAGAAACAAAACCAAATTTAAGAGATATTGATTACACGTGCTAAGGAATGTGGAGGGAAGCATGATTTAGCACACGAAACTAAAAGATATAAAGGCAATAAGAAAATGGTAAAGGAAGCAAAAGTTAAGGGCAGGAGGTTCCTGAGGAAGGGACAGAGCAAATGAATTAAATGAGCAAAAGGAATCCCACTGCAATTTGTTGAGAAGCATGCCAACAACTCTCCCCTTTGCCATTATTAAATTATTATACCCTCTTTTTTTTTTCTTTTTAATAAGCTTAAACCCACTTTAAAATTCATTTTTTAAAAATTAAATCTCTTTATGCTATCAATTATGAGATTAATTTGGACAGGTTCTTTAAATTTGGTCATAATAGCGAAATCAAAAACTTCTACCTAACTTTGAATATTACATTGAATGAGTTGATATTTTATTGGATATACAATTTCTCTATTGTTTTTCTTTTGTTTCCATACATTTTGTAAAGAGTATTAAGAACTAACAAGTTAGAAGATGAAAAATATAGGAACCAAAAGGTTTGTTTATACGTGAAAAAACCGGTCCCTCCACGTGCCTTAAGTCGGTCCACCCGTGAAGCAATTTTAGCCTGCCTAGAGAAAAAAACACTTAGTTACATGAAACATCACATGTTGCAAGGTGCAAGACAGGTATGCAGTTGAATGAAGTTAAAACCATCACCCTTGGTTTGCGTAAAGGGTAGGGAAGTGGAAAAAGCCTATCTTTTTCTAAAGAACATTACATCTTAAATACATAGTTATGAGCTCAATGACTCAGTCATTGTACTATTTTCAAGTTGTTCAATCGTTAAGAAACTTGACATGTGATAGAATATTGGAAATGTTAATCAAACTTATTGCCGGTTTCCCCTATAATACACAATGCTAAACAGTTAATCCAAGCAAATAATTTGTGCATGGCAATAGATGGTTATTTGCATGATGAAGTAGAAATGAGGCGTACTGAGAACTGACCTCTTCAATCCTCGCCGTCTGGACGTGGAGTATTCAAAGAAAGAATCTGATATAACAGATTTCAGCAGCATTAAACTAATCCTTCCTGCAGCAGGGTCTCACACAACACTTCGTCCCCTTTACAAATAGATGTACTATGTTGTCCTTAATATGTCTTTGGGCCAAACCAGTTCTCGAAGTTGACCATGCACCAAACATTGTTTCAGTCTCCTGGGCAGAAAAACCATTATTGCTAAGATCCAGTAATTGCAACGTTTTTGCCATCCCAATGGCAGTTGAAAGTGGTAAAATAGACTGGCAATCAAGAGACGCGGATTTCCTTTCACATGAACTTGCACAACTATCATCAATCCCAGATGCTGCAGCCTCTCTAATTGGCTCCTCACTGTCTGCAACTTCAAGATGATTGTATTCAGCGTTTACCTCCTCTAAATTCTGTTGGGCAGGGTCCAACTCCTCTATTGAACATGTTAGGCCTTGAGGTTTAGATATATCGTGGCACGGTTGTTTAAGTTCTTTACTTTCTTTCTCTGTTATGGTGCATTGCAGGGCATGTCTATCAAGATCAACGTTGTCGGCAAGATTGAGCTCTTCAAGATAGTAGTTACCTGATACAAAATTAACATTAATAACAAAAAGTTGGCCATTTTGGGCCTCGAATGAAAACTTTGCATTAATGTTACAACCTGCTACAGACTGAATGATTTGAACTACTCCATCTAGGCCAAGCTGACACTTGTTGAGAAGCAGGACTTTTAAGCCACATTGAGGGTTAGCTATTAGTGACGATACTGCATTACAACCCTGTGGTCATGCTGAATAATCAGGACTTTGAATGCGCGAATGAATCAGTCAGGATAAAATTGCTGACTTTACAACGTCAAGGTAAACAGAATACAACTTAATAATAGGCATGCCAGGTTCGATGACATAACATAATCAAAATGAAGTCCGATAATTGACCTATTAATCATATTTGCTCCATTGTTCAGAAGATACGGTTCCTTCTTAGCAGGATTAAAATGTCTGATACGTATCTAATTAAGAACACAACCCAAATTAACTATCATATGGATTGTGTAATCTCAGCGCAATCACACTCATGAATCGAGAGTTTATAACCTATTCAATGGGGCTACCTCTCTCCTAAAAGCAACTTCGTAACTGCAAACCACACCGCACTTCCTACATATCAAGAACATTTCCCAAACGTAACTATTCAAACTTTCCTTTTTAGCCCTCTTCGTGAATGATAGGTGAAAGTGTACTTGGTGCATAATCCAACAAAGTAACTTGATAAGAAGTTAAAATAGCTTAGTTAACAAAAAATGGCATAAAAGTTTATTAAGGATAACTTGTATTGTTATAAGAAAATCACTAAACAACCATGACCAATATGAGAAGAGTATAGAAGTAGGCGATTTTAACGAACCTCTTGCATGATGGCATTCCCAGAAAGATTCAGCTCATGAATGCGCTGTATAATAGAAATGCAACCACCAAATTTGACAAGGTACTTGGATGTCAGTCCACAATAAGCTAAGTCAAGTTTCACAAGCTCTTCACTTCCGCTAAATGACTCAGTTATCTCTAATGCAGCATCCTGCGGAGTTTAGTAATGTCTTGTCACCAAACGGAAGAATAATGCTTGCTACTGCACAGAAAGGTAAATAACAAAAAGAGGGGGAAAAAAATAAAGGAATGCGTCATAGAATTCACCCACATCTCCAATACCAGTGCTCCCAAGCATTAATCCAGACAACCCCAAGGATTTAATAAGCTGGAGAAGGCCTTCCAAAACAGGCTTGCTCAACTTCAAACCACTTAGACTAAGACTTGTAAACCTACAAAAAGACCAGGTCGTTCATTTAAATTTTCTCCAGGAGATTTGAACTTTAAAACTCTGCAAAGAAAAGCAGAAATATAATTCTGTTCATCCAACCTATTCAGTGCCGTGAGCTTAACAAATAAACTACTGAGGGCATTTCCAGAGATTGAGTTGTATCCTGTCGAAGAATGATTGGAAAATTTAAGTCCCTAAATATAAAGAGGAAGATACCAGTATTGCCATTGTTTTTTCGATTTTGTGTTTACCGCGTATAAGAATATTACAGAAACNCAAGGGATGCTCCAACTTCCAATGCATCAGTAACCTTCTGAATTGTTCTAGATGTGATGGAACATCGTTCAATGTTCAAGCTCCAAAGACCTGGGAAAATGAAAACAATCAAGCTATATCTGAAAAATAAATCGAAGTGAAAGGTTATTGACATTCAACCAGAACCTCAGTGCATATTATTAGAACTCAATTAATATAGCTGAAATCAAGATGCATCAATGATTTTAAAATACGAAGAAAAAAAGACAGAATAAAGAAATTCGTAGAGACACCAACCAAATTTCATATAGGGCTCAAACGACACGAACTATTTATAAAATCACTTCTAAATCGGCAATGCATTTACCTTTGCAGTTTTTTAAGATAGTTGAAAGGTATGATCCACAAGCATCGGTTAGGCGATTTCCAGATATGTTAAGCACTTCCAATCGAGTGAAAAGAATAGGGCATTCACAAATCTGAATATTGGGGTATTAGTAACAGAGACAATTCCAGAATTTTAAAAAATAATAAACCAAAAGAACATAGCACAGGGCTACACGAGAACACAGGCCAAGGCAAACGAGGGAGATGCAAAAAGAATGTGAAAATCAACATTAAAGAGACGCCCAAGAAATGCTAAAAACCAAAAGCCAGAAATGAGGCATTGAAGTGAAGCACACTTCAAACCTCCTTTCAATGCCCTTCTAGAAATGCAAAATTGCTTTTGTTTCTTTCTAATTGAGTACTCCAAATAATAGTAAAAGTACCCAATGCAGCCTAAGCTCTCTCAAAGAACTCACAAAGGAAATCTTTATTCACACTCAATATTGCTCAAATCAGATCTAATACCCTGAAGCCTCTATTAGTTTGTTTGTGGCAACAACACTCCTTGCTCGTTGCAGTACAATCATTTCCAGTCCTAACACAAGACGGGAATAATCTTGCAGCCCTGCATTTATCCAATCCCAAATATCCACTTTGTAACCACATCACTTTTAGCAAACAATACAAAAGAAAACTGTAATCCAGGTTCAGATGTTTCTAGGAACAAAAATCTTTCTCCATAAAAGAGTTCTAGTAATCCTCCTAGATGTAAACGTCTTGCATGAAGAGTCAAAGAAAACTTTAATTTAAATGTTTAAAAGGATATATGAAACCTGGAATAAAGCAGTTGGACCAAATCGATTGCAGTGTAAATCTAACGTTAAGTCATGTGTCTGGCTGGACTGCTTGAAGACCTGCTGAATTTTCTCCATCGTTCCATTTCCTGCAGCATATGAGTTATAAGAACGCAAACAGTACTACTACCCCAAATACTAATAGTATAGTTTGCATGTCCTATTCAGTTCAGGTTTCATTTGTCAAGTTTTCACGTGTAATACTTTCTTCTCAGATATTTCAATGTTCTAACGGAGCTGCTTCTTAAGTGTCAAAGTTAGTAATAATACGAACCATACAGACTCCTATCTTAGTATTTAAAAAAAAAAAAAAATCCAAAAAAACTTTTAACTTCTTTTAAGTATGTGAAATGGTCTCTATTTGGGAACGTCAATTTTAACAATAAGAATAAACTTGCCTAAGAAATTGTGAGAAAGGTCTAATATAGCAAAAGTTTTCTGGATGTGCAGCGCATTCAACAGTGGACTTATAGATAAGTCTTGCAGATCACAATCAGGCACCGCAATCTCGTCATCTGAAGCCTAGAATACATAAGATAGATGCCAGTCAAATCAATATAATCCACCTTGAAGAAAGACATTGCAATCATTTCTTGCAAGAGTTTGTCCCATTCAGAATGAGGGTAGCATTAGGTCAACTAACACCAATGACATACCTCCAGATTGTACAGTTTTTTCAGCAACTTCATGTTAGGTGTCTCGGATAACTCCTTGCAGTAATCAATATAGAGTTTTATCAAGGGTTTTGAAACCCATCCTGTCAAGGTATAAAACGATGTTTTTCATTAAGTTGACTCTATCAGCAAATAACCCCTTTGTGAACAACAACACATCCTGTCAAGGTGTAAGTAATTATTTTATTTATTTGACACACAGAATTATAGTCTGGTGTCACTTTAAGTTCAGCAATCAAGAAACTAATGACAGCATTTATACTACATTTGGCGAACAATGAGATTGATAATATTGTTATTTGAAGTAATCGTGGGATATACAGAACTATAGTATAAGGCTAAATGATAGATAAACAGTTCAGAAAAATACCAAAAACCGGGGAAATTGGTTTTGGTTCAATCAATAGCCTTCATATTGACAATTCCCTCAACTAAAAGCTGAGATAGAAACCTAGTTTCTCATATACAACAACTGGACAACTCCCAAATTCTGAAACGATCACAATTGACGAAACAAGAATAAAAGTCATTATTCCGTGCCATCCACGATGTGAAATGGCATATTGATAAACAATATTGGATGAGACCGCGCACCATATACAACATAAGATTGACATGCTTAAGAACACTTTTGGTCCCTAAACTCTCCTTAAAGTAACAATTTAATTATCAACCTTTAGTTTGTAACAATTTAGTCGTCCCTATACTTTTAAATTTTGAGTGTCAATTTTTATAACATAATTACTTAAACTTTATAGTTTATAAACACTTGGTCTCAAAAAAATTGACCAATCTAATAGATAAGGAGATTTATTAAATGTTAATAATATTTTTCACAACCAAAACTAAATAGTTACAAATTTTGAAGTATAAAGACTTATTTATTACAAAATTGGAATCGTAAGGACTCACAAATTAAATTTTAGGGTGTTAAGTGGTGATTAACATGATATCAAAACAGAAGATCTTGTGTTTAAATTCATGTATGTCATTTTCTCCCCAATTAATATTGATTCAACTTCTTGGAACTTCGAAAAATTTTCAAGATCACAAATGAAGTGTTGATATAATTAAATTTATCATAACCCATCAGCTTAAGCTTTTGGATTTGGTGGTAATTTAACGTAGAGACTAAATTTTTATTTCTACCAATGCTTAGAGAACAAAGTGTTTATGATAAAACATACATCCAAAAATGAAATCATGAAAATAAGTTTATGATAAAACATACCATTGACGACGGCATCAAACAAAAGATTTCTCTCATGGCCATAGGGTTTTAAAAATTCAAGGTTCTCCAGAGTTCTCCCATCACAACTTATATGTTGAATCACAGGTAACAGACCTAAGAAGGCATGTAAAAGAAAAATATTAGGAATTGTTTAGCCCACTGTATCACACATGTCGATGAAAATCAAATTTTTAAAATTGAGATACAAGGGGACAAAACTGATTGTGCTACCAACAGATGGAATATGCTATTTTGATTTTCATAGATATTTCTCCACACACTTTACCCGACTAAATGCTTAAATCAACATCCATAAGATGTTTTTTTCAATCAACCTCCAACCTCCAAACCATGAAGGGCTATCGTGGAGAAGGTTTTACAGCCATCCACCCTTTCGAGATAGAGGATAGCCCTCCAGTGTACTACTTTCTTCGCAGTCTTGTAAAATATTTGGCTTGGGGAGATTAGGGGTTTCTATAGAAGCAGAGGGTTCATGGAGAAGGTTTAGGTCTTGGTTAGGTACAAAACTAAGAAGTGATTGTCCTTTTCTCTCTCTTTCTTTGAAATGGAACCCTTTCTCGTACTTGTGTCATTAGCTAACCTTTTGTTTTCTTGGCTCCTTTGTCATAGGCTTTCATCTGTTGTACAAGCACTCTTTTATATTTATCAATAAAAACTGCTTTTATCAAACAAATTTTCTGGGAAGAAATGGAGGAAAATTTGATAGGAGCATATAACAAATAAAGGTATTAGCATGCTGATTGGATAAAAAAAATTCTTTTTTTTTTATAAGAAAAAAAAAGTGTTTCAACGAGAAGAATGTGGCATAAAAAAAAAGAGACCACAAAAAGTCAATCTGTCCTCCTAGAAAAGCTTCATTCTACTTCAGGAATTTTTTTATCACCTTTATTCTCCCGAAAGTACCGAAGTATAGGATCTACGGATTCCTTTCAATAGGAAGACCAAGTGCTTCATCCGCCTACAACAAGAACGACATCTACGAAGACTGGCCGAGAACTCTATTATCATCACCATTGCTAGTAATTTTTGGTACACTACTTTTAGAAAAATATACTCCCAAACATGAGGTAAATTCAGAGATAGACTCATGATACCCCAACAACTAGGCCTTCTAATTCTCCTCATTTCGTACCACATATCGTTTATAAACTTTTAACCAAACTCATAAAAATACTTTTGACATTTGGTTCTGTGAAGAATAACAATGTCTGGATTAACTGGAATAAACAAATCACTAACTGTGCTCATTTTATACATACACCCAATCCTTCAACATTCTAGAAAAGAGCCTTCGTCAAATATCAAACACATCCTCAACTTCATTTAAGGCATGCTTTCAGTAATTAACAGATCACTCTAGAATTCTTAATTATCTAACCCACTTCAAGACCTATTGCCTCGCTAGCTGCTCTCCCCTCCAACATTACTCCGCTTGGAATGAGGGACATTTTCAAAGAAAACAATGCCAAAGAGGTAATCTTGGAAAAACTAACAGTAGAAGATTTGAAACTAACATAGACTCACGTGGAGAAGTCTCAATTTAGTCTACAAAGAATTCAGACATGTTGACACGTTGTCATTGTAACGGCCCAGATCCACCGCTAGCAGATATTGTCCTCTTTGGGCTTTCCCTTTCGGGCTTTCACTTTCGGGCTTCTCTCAAGGCTTTAAAACGCGTCTGCTAGGGGAAGGTTTCCACGCCCTTATAAATGGTGGTTTGTTCCTCCTCCCCAACCAATGTGGGACATCACAATCCACCCCCCTTCGAGACCCAGCGTCCTCACTGGCACTCTTTCCTTCCTCCAATTGATGTGGGACCGCCCCCAAATCCACCCTCCTTTGGGGTCCAGCGTCGTTACTGACACACTGCCTCGTGTCTACCCCCCTTCGGGGAACAGCGAGAAGGCTGGCACATCATCCGATGTCTGGCTCTGATACCCTTTGTAACGGCCCAGATCCACCTCTAGCAGATATTGTCCTCTTTGGGCTTTCCCTTTCGGGCTTCCCCTTAAGGCTTTAAAACGCGTCTGCTAGGGGAAGGTTTCCACACACCCTTATAAATGGTGGTTTGTTCTCCTCCCCAACCAATGTGGAACATCACAATCATAGATTAATATCATTTAGCCCCATGATTTTAATTATTTCATTTTTTTAGTAAGGCCATCCATCTTATGTACCCATAATTACTTAAGATATTTGAGCAGAAAAAATGTAAGTATCTGGTAAATACCCTCTGATCTCTTTTCAAAGGGAAGTTGTAGATAGTAAATGCATGCTAGTTCTTCCTTCGCAGATTCAATGGTTAGCATATCTCCAAATGATGCAATCTCTATGTGTATCAGCTTATTATCAATTTTGAATGTAACACATTCCTGCAATTAGAGAATATCTTAGGAGTTAGGTCAGAAGCTTATGACAACAGTAAACAAAAAACTTAAATTTAAAATAATCTTGGCATGAGTGTAAGCCATTGACAAAATAAGTATCTCAAGCTAGCATTTCAAAGAACACTTACACCCTGCTCAGAAGGATTCAACTTGGTAGCATTATATTTATGCAACAGATTTTCCGAGATGTCAACTTCAAATTTTGAGCCACTAGCAGCAGAATCAGAACGAAATATTTCTTCAGCATTTTGAGTTCCAAAAACTTTATCATTTTGAGAAGCGATAATTCGACTCTTGTATTTATATGAACCAGTGCTTTCTTCAATGTCTTCGCAAGACCTGCTTGCATGTTTGCTGGTTGTTACTGAACCCTCCTACCAAACAAAATATTAAACGATAAAAGTTATTCAAACACAAGCATGATAATCCTCAAAGACCCAATTTGAGATATACCTTAATTTCTGCAGCAATATTTCCTGAGCATTGTTTATTCTTGTCTGAAATTGAGGAACAAACACAGCCAACACTCAGTCAATGGTTGTGAAAGTCTATAGCTCAAACAAGTTAAGGAGTAAAAACTAACTCTCATCAGAAGTTGCAGAATTCTCTCCCCGGCATAAATGAGGCCTTGATTTTGAGAAATCAATCATTTCATCCTCACCCTCATCATCAGAAAGAATCACACGAACACGTTTACGACCAATGGTAGTCTGTTGGCTACCAGCTGACTGAGACAAACTTTTAGGCGAAAATTCAGAAGGGTTAGAAGAAGCATTGTATTTTTCCATGTCAATTGATTTGATTTTAGGTGAACTTTCATGCCGCTTGAGGGATGACGTAGAAGTAACTGGGTCATTTGGCTCTTCTAAATCAGCTAAAGATTTTGAAGAATTAAACCTGCTGTTACAAGATTTTCTAGTTTCTGACAAGCACTCATTAGATGGAATGTCTGACAGAGCCTCTTCTGAATCAGTTTCAGAGCAGCAATCCTCTGCTACAAATTTTGTTTCATTACCACTTTTCGTTTTTTCCTTCAATTGGTCAATTTGGGACTGTAACCGCCTGCAAAATAGACATCATCTTCTCTATTTATTTTATGGGAGCTCATAACACGAACAAGCTTAACAAGTCATGACGTCTATAAAAGAAAAAATCGAGCTCTATAATATCCAAAATTATTTTCTAATCACTAAATGAAGAAGTCCCATAAATATAAACTGATTATGTTCTCACTTCACGTATAGTACACTTACCTAGCTTCTTCCACATTATCAAATCGTATCATGTGGCTATAATGCATATTCTCCAGTGCTGAAAGCTGGACAGAAGGAAGTTTAGCCTCCAGAGCAATCCTACAATATAGGCAACCAAATAAGCATCAAACTATCCCTCAAATGCAAGGACATTAAATGTGCCATCAGTGTTTATCAAAATGCCTGAACCATTGATTTTGAGAAAACTAATTTTTGCACTCTTCATCTTTTTAATGCAAGTGCAAGTTTAATGGTAATGAATAAAGAAGCAACCCAATCTTATTTTCAAATTGCTCAAAGAAGTATCATTATGGTAATTTATATGTTATCAAAGCGTAAAAGCATCCATAATCACATCAATTTTTAAATTAAAACCCCATTAAAAGATAGAAAAAAGAAGGGGGGGAAAAACACAAAATACTTGCAGAAGTTTAGGCTCTTAAGTATTTTGATCAATGATTACCGGGAGTGTAACTTTAGAAGATAGCATAACACAATCTCTTCTAAATTTTATGATTTCAGAAGTAAAGTAAGTCTATCTCAGAACAAGGAACCCAAAAGGAAAGACCCGAAGGTTTTTTGCGAAGGCAATAAGGTGCAAACCAATCAAAATGAAGCGAATTTCTTACTATGCATCATTTAAGAATCGATTACAGTATTAGTAAACTGTGAGTTTATGTGTTCCCACAAAAACATGGTTTAAATTCTGGGAACTAGTGCTCTTCAATTGGAAGAACTAACGTATCAACTGCTAAATTTTTGTATTTTAAACTCAAAAACGACACTGAGGAAGAATGCATTCAACCCTCACATGCGCTATATATATATAATGAATCACAATATCATTGAGAAAAAAAATTAAAGAATGCAAGGACATCAAAAAAATCCCAAGCCCACAATAAAACCTTACATGCTCTATGAAGTAGAAAGATAAGGAAAGAAAAATGGAAATCCTAAAGAATGCAGTTGAATACCTGTAACTCTCCTCAAATGCATCTAATGCTTCTGTCCACTTGCCATCACAGTCGTAAACGTCACCAATATTAATCTTGGCCAGTGCTTGTCCCTAATATAAAAGATTGAAAGAGCATAAAAACAAACCAGAATAGCACTATCACCACATATGAAAATTTTCAACTCACTGAATCCGAATTCTCGCATAGGTTAAAATACTTTGACTTCAAATATGTTTTCACAAGATACATTTGAGGAGATAATTCTTTCATAGGTTAAAATACTTTGAATTCTCGCATAGGTTAAATTTTCACAGTTCTTCCAAATAATATTCGCAAGAGAAAAAAAAAAATCTATACAAATGAAGATAATTCTTTCTTACTGAAGAAGAATCGGTACAAGACTAATCTATATAGAAGAAAAACAATGGAAAATATCATACATGTAAACAATTACCAATTAAGAGCTAGTTACAAATAAGAAAGAAAAATATACAAAAAAAAAATTATCTGTAAATTATAATTTGACATTCCCCCTCAAGCCATTGAATGAATGCTTTCCATTCCCAGTTTGCTCACTAAATTCTCAAAGTTGTTGCTCAATCCTTTGGTGAGGATATCTACTATTTGATTATCGGTGGGCACAAATGGAGTACAAATGAGACCACTATCCAACTTCACTTTTATAAAGTGTTCAACAACTTGTACATGCTTGGCTCTATCAAGTTGAGCTGGAGTATGGACAATACTGATAGCAGGCTTATTACCACAGTAAAGTTTCATAGTTCCTTCCCATGAAATCTTCAAGTATTCTAAGATAATTTTTTATCTGAAGTAATCCATACAATGCTTTTTTCACTTTACAAACCTTATTTCCAGTTTGCTCATACCCGAGTGGACTCCCCACATCACAAGCAGTTTCCAACATTTATCCTTGGTATGCCTCGGTATTTTGCAATAAGTACACACCAAATTATCCTTATTTCCTGATTCTTCTCCTTCCCAGTTGTTAGATTCAGCGTGAGTGATTTGATTATTCATTTTGATACCTCCTACTTTCATGGCTGATCCTTCTGCTTGTGATGAAGATCTTTGCCCAATATTTGGGTCCCAAAAATTTTATTCCAACCGCATCAAATTCAACATTAAGACCCGCAAGAAGAGTGTAAATAGAGATTACAAAGAAAACAAACTTGGAAGGAAAATAGCATACGAGGAAACAATTACCAATTAAGAGCTATTTACAAATGAGTAAATAAAATATACAAAAAATAATTGTAAATTCTAATTTGACAAATATCTTGAAGAGGTGGTTTAATTTTAGGGTGTAGAGTTTAGGAGGCTTCTTTCAATATTACATATAAAACATATGGAACAAACATTACCTCTAAATTACCAATAGACTTGTATACTTCCCAGCTCTTCACATACCATTTAATGGATTTTGTGAATTTTCTTAGTTTTTGATATGACTCACCAATAGCCAGATAAGAATCACTCAGCTTTTCCTTGTCGCAAAGTTCATTTGCAACCCTTTTCTTCCTTTTTGCAAATTCAAGATGCTAAACCACAGCAGAAGTATTAATAAACAACAATGCTAACAAAAAGGAAAACATCCGTACCACAACCATAGTATATAATCCTTACCTAAACTCATATGCACAAAAAGCCTCCTAAATTCATCAAAAAAAAAAAAAAAAAAAAAAAAAAAAAAAAAAAAAAAAAAAAAAAAAAAAAAAAAAAAAANTTCATATAGAGAGCCATACTTTTATTTTAAAAAATGCTTCGTAGGCAGGAAGAATTGCAGTCAAATGCAGAGGGAGCAGAATACCCCAACCAGCAAAAAACGTATGAAACATTTTCCTTATTTTCTACGAAAGCTCCATTTCTCATAAAAGAAAACTACATGAAACAACAACTGAGATTGATCAAAGAGATGCTGAAGTTACAAAAATGAACTTGCATGGATAGAGAGAGCACTCCAATTAGAAGTTGTCTGCTGTATAACATTAAATCAAATTCTAATTAATAATTATACAAAACCAATGTGTCAATTTTTTCTTGTCCCAAAGAAAACTATATAGTCAGCTCATTGACAAATGTCTGGAAACATTTTCAAACAAATACTCAAATAGAATAAAAGCCCACGTCAAAACAAACTAAACGGACACAAAATTAACTAAAATTTCTGCATACTCTAACATGCAATTCATGGACTAAGCACTGCCGTACGTTATACCTAAGGAACTAAAATCAAACCTAAAGACGTTTTGTAACTTTAGTTTGGTTCAAGTCTAGGAAAAACAACCACCGCTGCTGCAAAGAAGTTACTTTCTCATTGAAAATTTTTAGTGCAACATAATATGACATTAGAAATTATTGCTTTCACCTGCATCCATGCAAAAATCGTACTTGATTTTTCAATTAAGCAATCAAGAGAAGCATTTTGCTGCAGTAGACATCTGCGCTCACGAGGTGTGCCTCTAGCAGTGACCATTTCTCTCATTAGCTTCTTAAGATTCTGCTCTTCTTTTCTTAGTGCAACCATCACTTGTACAGCTTCCTTAACTGTATTAATATTCTGATCAATTTGCCTTGCCAAAGCATCCTCGTCTTCCATTGATTTTGCTAGATGAAGAGCCTTCCGATAGCAATGAATTGCTTCATCATACTTTTGGACCCTGTAATGCAATTCACCAAGGTTAATGTATCCTTTAGCCTCTCCTTGGCAATGCCCAATATTCTTACAGATAATTATGTCCTTCTCAATATGCTTCTTAGCTTGATCCCACATTCTTAGCTCCATATATACACTTCCAAGGTTGTGATGGAGCCTGCTACGACCATCATCATCCTCATCCACCTCTTCTTCGTCACAAATTTCTAGTCCTTTCGTTAAGATCTTTTTGGCCCCTTCCAAATTATCAAGATCCATTTCAAGCATTCCCAAATTATTATGAGCATCAATATATTCCTTGAGGAATGAACATCCAATTTTTGGTGGGTGATCTTTCAGAAACTTTGCACGTTCCATGGCAGCCTTGAAATACTTTTTGGCATTTCGAACTGAAAAATGGTCGTCGTCAGATTTCAAAAATAGCTCATGGTAAGTACGACCCAGTTGAGTATTAGCTCTTTGTTGTTCCACGAGGTCATTGGCATCTTTGGCTAGCTCTAAATGTTTCTTCTGCAATTAAATATGAAATCCGTAATAAACAATAGAAAACAAATTGAAAATAGAATGGTAAACATAAATTACTCCTGGCCATCATGATATGTTATTGAGCTGTACAACAGCACCTAATTTGGTTTATATTCCACGAGAACATAAAATGAGAAGTAGAAGATAAAACACATAGTATAGGAGACGTAAGAGACGGGCTACTGACAGAACACTGAAAAATAAAAGCACTATCGGTTTACAAATGATTCAACGGCACTTCTAAATCGTTTAAGTTGGAGATTAGTCGACAGAGTCCAGTACAGCTGCCAAAATACTATGAAATGAAACTTTCAATGACTATAGAGCAAAACACGAAAAAACGAACTATATCAGAGTTGTTAATTTCAAGTTTACTTCCCTGTGCATTTTTACGGAATCCGAATGATCGGGTTAATTCGATCCTAAACTATCCCTTCCAAGTCTATGGGGAAGAAATGCCAGCAAGTAAAACAAAAACTACTAAATCATATCCACATCCAACATCTTTTCCTGCATAATCAATTTGGCATCGAGAACTACAGAAATTTTATAAACGTATTTTTTTCAGACCAAACCTAATTTTTAACTCCATACATTCCTAGGCACGAACGCTATCCAAAGCCAGAATCTCACCTGATATATAAGAGCATCTTTGAAGTGTTCAAGCCGAAGATAGACCTCGCCCAGAGACTGGCACGTTGCCAGCATATGCTTCTGAGGTAAGTACTTAACCGACACATCGTAATCAATCCGAAACCACTTAAGTGCTTTTACGTATTCTCCTCTATTCTTCAAGATATTGCCGATAACATTGGCCCATTTGGCTTCCTCGTGCCGGTTCCCCTCGGCCTTAGAATTTCGATATGATCGTTTCGCCGCGTCGAATTGTACGCCGTCTCGGGTCATTCCGGTGAGGGCAGTTCCGATGAACGTCGGCGACTGTATTTGTCGCTTAGGATTGGAACAGATATAGCGGCTTGTGTAAGCCTGGAAGTTGCAGAGGATTTGAGGGTTCCGTCTTTGAGCCTGCGAGTCTGTGAGTGAAAGAGATGATCTTCCCGCCAAAATATTTTATTCCTTCTTTTATTCTTTAAATTTTAGGTTCCATTTGGTGCCAATTTTGATGCATACTTTTACCTTCTTGGTTTTATTTTTTGTGTTTGAAAAAATGGATTAAGGTATTCTCTTCTGTCATGATCACGATATTTACTCTTCCGTTTATGTTTTGTTCTCACTCACATGTTTTTTATAAAAATTTATAATAGTCCGGGGTAAACAATAGGTCTAGAGGGAATGAGTTGGCCCAATGTTCAATAAGGGTCATGTAAAGGGCTTAGAAGAAATGGATTCAAGTCAGGATAGTAGCCATGATGACCTAGTCTCCAAATTTTTGTGTGCCTTCTTATTTGAGCCATTGTCGCACCTAACAATGTGACCCGCACCTAACAGTGTGACCCGCACCTAACAGTGTGACCCAAGTTATGGCAAAACAACAAAATGCGTCATGGAAACACAATATGAGCATGCGATTAAACGAAACACCACCACAGCCCAGCCTTCTAGTACTCAAGTGTCATGGAAACACAATATGAGCATGCGATTAAACGAAACACCACCACAGCCCAGCCTTCTAGTACTCAAGTATCGTATTTTCATTCCATACCTTTCCGAGCCCTTTTAGTTGTTTTTAAGGGTAAAATACAGTTTTGGTAAATCATTTAGAATTTAATACATTTTAGCAGAAAAAAAAAAGAAAAAAAAAACCTTTTAAAATATTTAATTGCGTCCCTCAAACCTTCAATTTTATGCTCGGTAAATCCATGAATTTCAAAAAACATAAAACATGTCAATACAAGAACCTATCGAACATAAAGATGGAAGTTTAAGAGCATATTTGACACTTTATAGAATTTAAGAATCAAATATACACAAACTTAAAAATTTTCATAGATTTATTAGACACTTTGTTAAACTTGGATCACCAAAGCAGCCCGCTCATAAGGAAATCATTAATAACATATTAAAAATGAAAAAGAAACAGCAGAAAACATTTATCTCTACATACATAAATCAGTACAGACAGTTCTGACAGAGCACAACATAAACTAATGAAATTAGCTTCAAATTTCCAATGAAAAACAGAATAAACAGTTCAATGATTTAGCAAGTCTGTACTAAATTATTTACAGAGGATATAGCTGTAAGTGCCCTCAAAGGGTCATTCATATGGTCATAACTGCATATACTTGACGCTCAGTCTCCCCAAATATATAACATATAAATATGTACATGAAGAAAAATGGAAGCCAACCAGAGCTGCAACTTGGAAAGGGAAACTACTGTACATGTATTCATAGGATTTAAATATTCACATAGATGGGTACCTACACTGCAGATCATATGGGACTCTTTCCAGCTTGCCTGAGCAACAAATTTTTCATCTCTCTGTAGCTCTGTAGTTCTTCCAATGCATCAGCTGTAGTTTTAGGCACAAAAAGACCAGAGGTTGTGATACTAGAGGAGGCAGCATAGCGGCCCTTTGAAGCCAATGATTTAGATATCTGAGTTCCCTGTTGGGGATTTCTGCTTGGGGAATCGGGTGTCGAGGGTCGTACAAGATCTGCGGCTGAATCGGTGAAGTCCTGGCGAAGTGGTGGAGCTTTTTGAAGCATACGTACTAGAGCGCCAACGGCAGCGTCTTGAGATTTACGGATTGGGAAGAATCCCCCGGGTTCCAGCATCTCACAAATGTTTCCTTTTTGGTCAAAGGATTCAGGTCTAGGCGAGATTTAAATGTACAAATTCAGTATGACAGCAATTTGAGTATATTGTAGACATATCACAGGATAAAACATGAAGGAAATGGCAGTTTAGGAAAGGTAAGCAAAGGAATTTATGTCCTGCTACTGTTCTTTGAGATGCTCGGTTTCAGCATCGCCAAAATTCCAACGAAACCTCGAATTATTCCTCGATTAACCAAATCGTGGAGCTTTGATGTTCAGAGATGGCTTTTATCATATCAGGAAGTGCCATTGTGAGATATTTTGGACTCCAAAAGAAGAGAAATTAAGAAGTTAAAGAAAACTATCCAAAACTTCTTCTGGAAAGGAGCTTCTGAAGAGAATGGTAGAAATTTCTTTGTAAGTTTCTGGAAAGCTGAAATTTGAGCTATTGGTTAACTGATAACTGAATCAATTAAGCCGAGTTTCCGGTTGTTCTTTACACTTTGCGTAACAGCCCAAGCCCGCCGATAGCAGATATTGTCCTCCTTGAACTTTCCTTCCGGGCTTCCTCTCAAGGTTTTAAAAATGCGTCTACTAGAGAGAGGAACTTTCCACACCCTTATAAAGAATGTTTCGTTCCTCTCTCCAACCGACGTGGGATCTCACAATCCGCCACCCTTCGAGGCCCAGCATCCTTGATGGTACTCGTTCCCCTCTCCAATCGATGTGGGATCTCACAATCCTCCCCCACCCCCACTTCAAGGCCCAACGTCCTTGCTGGCACTCGTTCCCCTCTCCAATCAATGTGGGATCTCACAATCCACCCCCCCCCCCTNACTCATTCCCCTCTCCAATCGATGTGGGATCTCACAATCCACCCCCCCTCCTTTCGGAGCCCAGCGTCCTCGCTGGCACACCGTCTGGTGTTTTGACTCTGATACCATTTGTAGCAGCCCAAGCCCACCGCTAGCCGATATTATCCTCTTCAAGCTTTCCCTTCCGGGCTTCCCCTCAAGGTTCTAACTAAAACACGTCTGCTAGAACATAATCAGAGGATTTTTAACCCAAGTTATTACCTTGAATAGAGTGAATCTCTTGATTTATGTCCTAACTAGAAAGGGGTCTTTAGATCTGTACAGTTCATCCCTTTGGCTCTCTCAATTAATAGCTACGGAGGAAAAATAATGTGTATAGGAAATAATCAAAGAGTAAGTTGGTCGTGTTCAAAGTAGAAAAGTAGCAGACAAGATTTGATCTCAAACATAAGCAGGGAAATAAATTCAATCACAACATCTCTGCATATTTAGTTATTACTGTCACAGAAAGAGAAGAATGTGAGCAGTCATTACCTGCTACCTCTATCCGTCATCTCATCCTCATCCACATCAAAGGGGCAGGGAAACTCTGGATCATCAAGATCATCTGGAAAAGATCTACTGGAGCTTCTTGAAATTGGTGAGTTATTCGACGATACCCTCCAGCCTGAAATTCTTCGGCTTTCGTCTCTTCCAAGAGAAAATGACTAAAGAAGATAAAAACAAATCAAGACATTGAGCACAACACATTCAGAGCGGGAAATAACGATAAGAAGAAATATATATACCTTTCTAATTGCAGAGCCAGCGGGCAATGGAATACCCGGCCCAGAAGCTTTAAGGGGAGAGGATGGCGACAAATTCGGTTTGCTTGATAATGCAGGGGAATGGGGAAGCTTTGCTATAGGTGCACTTTGAGGAGCACTTTCAGACTGCAATAGACCATTCGGCAATCGCCTTACAGGAATACCAATTGGTGGCGACAACGAGGGTGAGGGGGAAAAGACAGGAGAAGGATAATATTCATCATAATTCACATTATCTTTATGTCCCATAGCCATTTCAGCTGGTTGTGAAGGTAAGCTCGAAGGAGGCAAGCGGCAAAAGGCTGGATTCGAAACTAAAGCATGAGATTCTGAATACGTTGGCGAAGGTGAAAAGGAGACCAAAGGGGGGGAGGGTCTAAAGCGGTCATAACTCCAACTATGACGTCTCGAGAATTGTAACGACGATGGAGATCCATGGGATGGGGCTATCGATACAGGGAGTGTTGGAAACCTTTTCAATGGATCTGTCAATGGGCTCCCAACATATTCAGGAATAACTTGAGGCGACATAGGAGTTGATGGTTCAGAGCTTATATCAGAAAGGGATGCACGGTACAACACAGAGAGACAGAGTCTACCACAAGAAGTGTCCACAGGAGTGAACACGAAACGCTGCATTTCGGCCTCTTCTCTTCGAGTGAAAGGCTCAACAAAGGACGACACACGATGAACAAGTGTAAATGGGTGAATTTGACCAGATGAACTGATATCTTGAAAAACCTTATAAGCAGGTAAAAGCCTCACAAAGGCATATAAAGATCTTAAGAGTAAAATGGTTTTCTTGTAAGTGTGTGCAGTGCTATTAGTAGACCTTCTGCAGCCAGAATTAGTATCCCGGTTCTTCCTACTTTCATAATGAACCATCCATCTCTCTACAACCTTCTCACTCTTGGTTTGACATCCAAACTCTTCCTTATCAGAATTCAAAGAAAATGGATGTTTGTCTTTCAAAGACAAGTTCCTAACAAGATCTTTCCTAGGAGAAGCATTCACAGAGTCTAAACCAAATTCCCTTTGCACCAAAATAACATCTATGACCATGGGTTCGTGATAGCTAGGACGCCAGAGGTCAATATTCTCTAACGTAGCAGAGCATTCACGAAGGGCCAAATTGAACCACTTATCCCTCGGCCTCATACTCGAAGAGGAGGAGGAGGAGGAAGATGGAGAACACAAAACTTGATCACCACTGAAATTACGCGATGAAATACAAGGGGACCTCGATTCAAGTATGATTTGTAGCGTTTTAGGGAAGAATTCAGTAAGAATTTGCTCAACTTTTGCAGTCTCGGAATGAGTATTATGAGAAGAAGCCATATGAAGAACAAAAAATTGAGTAAAATTGAAACCAACCCTTTACCGGAAACCCCAATTGGAGCGTTTGGAGACCCAGTTGACTGCGATTCACTGCAACACGATAAAGATCATCGATGTGGGGAAGATGAGATCAGTGAAGAAACCCGGTTCGAGAAAGAAGGAAAAAGTGCTGAAATTCGAATTATCCAAGAAGGAAAAAGCAACATAAAAGAAGAAGAAATTGAAGAAGGTAGCGTACGTATATGGTGTGATGACGAACTTAAATTTTAAAGTTGGAAGGCCGAAAGAAAGCGATTCGAGAGAGACCAAGCGTGGATCCACCGTTGAACACTGTATGATTAACAAAAAATTTTAGAATTTAATTACTTCCTAATCTTCAAGTTTCTTCCTTTTAATGATGTCTAAAAAATTATTCTTTTAATGACTTTTTCGTGTTAAAAAAAAAAAAAAAAAAAATGTTTTGATGTATTATATATTTTATGGCAACTGAGTTAATTTTGTATTGACATTTATTAGTTTAGAAATATTCATTTAACCGGTGAAATCTGGGTCTCGGGAAATCCGCTCCAAACATGGTGGAAATTCTATTTAAATAGGGAATGAGGAGATGGTGGAAAGAGATTTTTTTTTTTCGCAACTAAACAGGATATTATATCCCAATTCCCGTCCTCATTCTGACTCTGTGAAATCTTCGTCCACTCACGTTTTATATAAAAATATACCAAAATTACGGTTCAAAATTAACCTATTATATATGTTTATAGGTGAAACATTAGGTTAAATATTAAAATTTTAATATTGTCAATTAAAAATGTATTTAAAATTAATATTAAAGAATCTGTTTCTACGAGTTGTCTAACGATAATTTCAGCTTAAAGTCTTAAAAAAAAAAATTAGCAAATTTTGGACTAAAAAAGGGTTAATCATCTCGTGGCTTTAAATGGGCTTGGGCCTTAAAATGCAACCCATTTGGGCCATATAAGATCTGTGTTTCAGCTTTAAATGGGCCTGGGCCTTAAAAAGCAACCCATTTGGGCCCATAGAAGATCTGTTTTCAGGATAGTTTTATTGTCAAAAAAATAATTTTTAAAGCGTACTATAAAATAACAATATAACAATGTTCATAATCATCGCATATTTTAAACCCAATTATAAAATTGTGTCGTTAAAAAAATTATAATTGTGGGGTAATTTTTGACGCAATATCTACCACTCCTAAGTGTGCATAGATATGAAAATATTATTACTCAACGAAAGAATACAGATTTAAGAAAATAAGAATAAAGAATTGGGATCGAATGTTCAATCTTCATTGATATTCACGACCTTTAAATAGGATACAAGATACTAAATAATATCTACCAAGAAAATATAAACTAACTAAATCCTCGTAATAAAATAAAATATACTACTATTCAAATTCAACTGATTACGATATCTAAGATATATTTCCTAACTAATATATTCCGGAAGATTACGAATATCATATATTTCATAACTAATTTAAACTAAAATAAGTTGCACTAAATTGTGACAGCCTCCCTTAGTGCAAGCTTATTTCTCAATAACTCCGAGAGCTTCTACGAAAAACTTCAAACTTCACTTTGGCAAGTGCCTTAGTAAATATGTCTGCAACTTGCTCATTAGTATGTATTTCCTGCAATTCAACATCCTGCGTTAACACGTTCTCTCGAACAAAATAATCTACGAAGAATTTCTTCCAGTTAGGCTTGCGTATGGACTTCTTAGGCACGCCACCACCTGAATAAGACACTGACACATCATGTTCAATGATTTCCTTCTTAATAAGTTCCACATCGCAGCGATTCAATTCTAATGAGAAAGAGTAATAATTCATCTCAACTTGTGCAGACTCAGCATACTCCATACACCGGTGAATTACATCACTGGTAGACTGCAAAAGCTGTTGATCTGCAGAAGCTTTATATCCTTGGTCAAGGTCCAAGTCATCCTTACTATGATCATCAAGGGCATGCTTGAGATTTTGAGCAAGGGACTCATCTTCTTCAGCTACCCAACCATCATGCTCATCACAAGCACGGTCACCGTTGTCACTAGATGCATAGTCCTGACTTAAGAGGGTATCAAATCGATCATCCAAAAGTTGTCGAGTTCGTGGCTTATCAACATCATCCTCCACATGGTCAACATCTGCATCCTCAAAAATGTCATCGCCAAAAGATTTGTTATTAATAATATTCTGGCTTCCTGTCGCCTTCTCAGAATCCTTAGCCACACTAAACTTATTATCCATTGAACCATCCTCCCCTTCTTCACATAAATTTACCTGAACTACGAAATCTTCCTCCAAGTCCTCAACATCAGAACCAAATCGTGATAAATCATCATCATCAAGCAGTGTAGCTATTTCTGGGTCAGACTGGGGCGGAGCATCAGTAGTCGAATCCTGCGAATTGGTAGTTTGATCCAAATTCTCCAAGATGAGAAAATCGTCAGCCTCAGAGGGGAGGTAAAGACCGTCAAGATCGTCAAACGTTAGCTCGACAACTTCATTTTCGTCGAATCTCAAATCCAAGGCCGTGGAGTAAACAGAAGGGTCATCAGGGGCAATAGAATTGAAATCGGAGAAAAAAAGAGAGTCCAGATGCGAAATTTGGAGAGAATTAAACTCAGAAGCGTAAGTAGTGGAATTATAATTTTGATCACCTGTAGAGACATCATCTTGATATACGGCTGAAGTCACGTTTGTTGGCTGGTCAAGAACCTCAGTGGTTAAGCAATATTCCCAAATTGGATCTGGAGAACTTTTATTTTCATGTACCGCATTTGCTTCTGATTCCTGCATCTTGACTCGACAATTTGGTTTAATATGGCCTGGCTTTCCGCAATGATCACACACCACTTTCGCCTGACAATCTCGTTTAAAGTGGCCTGGTTTTCCACACCTGTAACAAGCTTTAAATGGCTTCTTTGACGACTCGTCACTTCTGAATTGATTCTCATTGCTAGATGAAGGCCTTGAGTGAAAATTCTGTCTCCTTTGATCTTTGACATACAACACACCTTCTAACTTTGGGGAAAACTCGTTGCTGCTAGTCATTTGCTTAATCAAGGCTTCCTGATTGGAAAGAAGATTCTCCAATTCAATTACTGTAGGTTGATTTGCCCACCCTTGTATTGAGGAAACAAATGGCATAAACTCTTTTCGTAATCCACGAATAAGATAACGCCGTAATCGAGCCTCACTCACTGGCTCCTCAGCATCTAATTCTGAAATTTCAGAACACAGATTTTTCACTTTCAAAAAATATTCTTCAACAGAAAAATTACCTTGAGTTACCATAGCTAGTTCATTCTCTAGAAATTGCAGTCGAGCGGTATTTTTCTTAGTGAACAACTTTTGAAGTGTATCCCATACTTGCTTTGGTGACTTTAAATCACGAACATGATCAATATACTCCTTGCTAATCAAAGTCCGCAAGGTAAACAAGGCTTTTCCGCATTTGATCTTCCATTGTTGGCGTAATTTTGCATTCTGTGGAGTATCGGCTGGAATTTCTGTGTCATCACCTTCAATTAAATCCCACAGATCTTGCCCTTGTAGATAAGCTTCCATGCATAACTTCCAATAACTATAGTTATTGCCAACCAGCTTCTCCATAGCTACACCCATAGAAGCACTCTCACTATTCATCTCGTTGAGTAATAATATTAAACCGTACCAACTTGGCTCTGATACCAACTGACGCAATATCTACCACTCCTAAGTGTGCATAGATATGAAAATATTATTACTCAACGAAAGAATACAGATTTAAGAAAATAAGAATAAAGAATTGGGATCGAATGTTCAATCTTCATTGATATTCACGACCTTTAAATAGGATACAAGATACTAAATAATATTTACCAAGAAAATATAAACTAACTAAATCCTCGTAATAAAATAAAATATACTACTATTCAAATTCAACTGATTACGATATCTAAGATATATTTCCTAACTAATATATTCCGGAAGATTACGAATATCATATATTTCATAACTAATTTAAACTAAAATAAGTTGCACTAAATTGTGACAATTTTAATGATTATCTTATTTATGCATTAGTTTTTAAGATATCTTAAAATTAAATATTTAAAAATAAAATGCATGAAAATATTATCGAGACCAAATGATGATATTGTCAATGCTGCTTATCGAGAGTGGAATAACCAACGGTAACAACTCAACCCACCACTAGTAGATATTGTCTGTTTTGGTCCGTTACATATCGTCGTCAGGTTCACGATTTTAAACATATCTATTAGGGAGAGGTTTCCTCTCCCCAATCGATTTCAGATCTCACACTAATACTATTATGGAGAAAACAACATAACTCACCTAAAAAAACATGTCTCGAGCCGAAAGAATCTATAAGCTTATGATACTTACATGATTTCTAGCAAACCCGTCTCGAGCTGAAAGAAGAATCTCATTTTTTAAACATATCTAGTTATATAAAATTGACAAACATTACCATATTATAATAAAAAATACAACTACTTAGAATTTAATATACCCTTTTCACATTAAAACATATAATATCTAATCACAAAGTGCCATACGTTATTTTTTATAACAATTAATATCTAAATAGATTCAGGCGACGATTTATCATTATGATTTAAAAAAAAAATTATAAGCTTTCATTTTCATTACCCAAAAGGATCTAATAGATAACATTGCTTTAGTTTGAGTATAATGCTCGTTTTCATGTGTCTACATTGATATATCACTTTAATACGATAATATCAAATCCAAGCTTCAAATATCCCATTATTTTTTAAAAAATTATTTCTTTTTAATCACTTTTTATAAAGCTTTTTTTTACGAGTTTTCTCAACCTCCCATAGCTAGACATGTTATCTCTTAATATAATTCTCTAAGATTTTATGATCTCTTCGACGGTGACGAAGGGATTTGTGTTTATAAAAAAATGTTATTCATATCTTAATTCGTTAAAGATTTCTAAACATTTAAGCTCTTGATCGAAAATATATATCGTAATAATTCTTGAAGTTCAACAATCACAAGAAGATCTTTTTTTTTTTTTTTTTTTTTTTTTTTTTTTTTTTTTNAGTTTTTGAAAATTAAAGTCTCGTCTTTAGGAGCAATTTTCATAAAGCACTTTCAAACCCGCCTCTTAGATTTTTTTTTTCTAAGACCTTTAGTTTTAGTTCGGATAATGTGTTCGTTCGAGTTAAGGAGAAATATATAAACTAACCGAGACCCGTCCGAATGAGAGTGATACTGGAGATAGTAGGATTAAGAAAGAGTTTAAAAAATTGAAAGTTATTACCTATGTCAACAAAGTACACATTTTTTCAATGACTGGATCACAGATAATTTAAAGTCTGTGACTGTTCCGTATTTAAATTTCTAAAATTGTAATTAATTTGGGATTTGAATAGAAAAATAACAACTTTTTTTTAAAAAAATATTAATAAAAAGAAAGCATTGGATAGTTGGAATCTGCTGTAACGCTCTTTTATTCTTCAAATTAAGTATCACTATCAATCAAAAAAATTAATTTCAATATCATAAATAGTGTGCTTTTTTATTTTTTATTTTATTTTGTCATTTAATTAATGGGTTAAAAGAAGGCATATAAAATAAAAAGATCAAAGCTTATGGCATTTGAGCTGTTGCTCTAAAGGATGGCTGCAATTGGAACCCACTGCAATAAAATTTTTTTTGTAACATTCTCTACTTTTTCTCGAGAGTCGATGATCGAGATTTCATTTTTACCTCGTTCTAAAAAATGAGGTCTCTTAAAACCCGTCTTAAAGAGGCGTGTCGGTTGTCTTTAATAAAGAGGTCATATATTTAAACCCTCAAAAAAGAAAAAAAAAATTCGAAATTAAATTCCGAATTAGATAAAAATGAATAATACTTTCTTGCCTCACCTTTTAAATTTGTTTCTAGAATGTTCACGAACTTTAAAAAGTATCTAATAGACCTTTTGTAAGAGCTTAAATATACTGACAAGACCTTTTGTAAGAGCTTAAGTCTACTACTGACAAGACCTTTTAAATATTGTCTGCTTTGATCCATTACGTATCGCTGTATCGCTGTCAGCCTCACGATACGAAATTTCCCAACGATACTGGAAGATATACATGAGCACATTGTTGAAATTTCAAAGATGCTTTTTTTTTTCTTTCTATTTTAGATAAAGAATATGAACAATCTCGAAATCTCGAATTATAGGTATTTAAGACAAGAAGTTTATCAACGTAAATCGTATCACTTTATTTAAATTATTTTATATTAAAAAAAATCAAAATTAAAACTTATGGTATAAAATTCTTTCTAATTTCAATGATCATATATATTAATGGATGAAAATTATATAAATAAAATCTACTCCCAATTAAAATTTTGGATTTTCCAAGGCAAATGGTGTTTTTTTTCTGAAACAAGAAACTACGTGAAGAGTACAATGTACAACCTAAAAGACTAACAGCGACACGAAAAAAATAAAGACTCTACAGGNCAGCTTTCTTCTTCCCCAATCCCCACAATCCATTAATTTGCCTTTGCTATATAAGGTTCTCTCATCATTCTCACAAATAATGAATTACAATTCCAAAACTCCAATCTTTAATCTTTCAACATTCTCCCCACATGTCTATCACTAATTCAAGGAGGCTTCTCCTTCCCGCCGTGACCGCCAGTCCGCCGGTGTCAGCGCAGCTGCGACCTGGGTTCGGGAGCTTTGACATGAACGTAGTGATGGTCCTTTCGGTTCTCCTCTGTGCTCTAGTTTGCTCTCTGGGTCTCAACGCGATCCTAAAATGCGCGTTGCGGTGTTCCAGTTTGTTGGCAACGATGTCGGGTGGACTTGGCGGTGGGATTTTGGCGGTGCATCCGAAAGGTGTTCGACGAAATGTCTTAAAGAAATTTCCGACGGTGGAATACCCAAAAGAGGGGAATAAATTAAGGGGAATCGATGGGGAATGCGTGATTTGTTTGTCGGAATTCGAGGGTGGGGATCGGGTTCGTGTATTGCCCAAATGCTACCATGGCTTCCACGTTCATTGCATTGATAAATGGCTGAGTTCCCATAATTCTTGCCCCAAGTGCCGCAATTGCCTCACTGACAGTTGCCATAAGATCGCCGCTGGAGGCAGCCAGGAGGCGCCTGACGGCGAGTTCATCGCTATTGACCCGCCACCGCCGCCACCTCCGGGGGAGGAAGTGGTTGTGAATGTTGTTATTGCTCCGGTGGAACGGGAAGGCTTGGTGTGCAACTATAGGTAAAGCAAGTAGTAGATGAGATTGAAGTGGTAAGTGGGGCTGTGGGGTTGGGCTTTTTTTGTGATTGATGGAGCATTTTGGTTCTTTTTGCTTTAGCTTACAAGTAAGCATCTTTTTTTTTTTTTCTTTTTTTCTTTTAATTAATTAGGATTATTACATCTAGCCAAGATTAGGGTACTAAATTCAAATGTAAATACCTCTTCCACTCTTTTCCCCTCAAATAAAAAGGTTTCGGTTATAATTTTCCGATCAATTAGCTCTAAATTTAAACTTTTGTCTTAACATTATTTTCATCCCCACTCTTAAATTAATTTATAAAATTTTAAATTTATTTTAGTAATATTGAAATTTGAGTTTTTAGAACCTATGTGAAATATTATATTATTAAAATATTTTATATTTTTTAAACTATATTGAAAAACATAAAATTTTCATTAAAAATTTCTTTTAAATGAATATATATATAGGAAGACTAAGAATTCTTTGCAGTGACAAGTTTATTACCAATAATGATTATTAAATATAAAAACTATTAAAAGGTCGATAATTAATCTTAAATAATGAATTATCTCTCGATTAGATATTAATTAATATGAAGTCGTGTCACGTGATTAGCGCAATTCCCGTCTAGAATTTGAATGGATCGGAGAAAGAAGGAGTGAAAGGAAGGTGAGAAAAAAGGGGCAAAAAAAAGGAAGGCAAGAGAGGAATGGGAATGGAAGGTGAGAGTGAAAAGCAAAACATAAATTGCACTGAAAAAGGGAGAATTTGGATGATAGAGTTCACATGTTGTGTTTGTTAGAACACATATATAATATATCACATACACCAACCCAAATACCCCAATATATATATATATATATAGAAGCATTGTACCATGTGCAAATGTTCCTTTGTCTTGCTGTCTTTGTGGAATGTTGTTGGTGATGTGTATCTCGAATGTCACCTCGACACATCCCTCTCAACCCCGACCTTTCTAGAACTTTTTTTAACTTGTTTATACTTCATTTGGTAATATTCTCACTCTTAGCTCGTGACATTTCCTATTTTCAATCATAATAAATAATAATAAATGTAAATACATTTTACTTCTAAAGTTAATGTTAAAACTATCTTACTCAGCTTCATAATTTTAAAAACAAATATATATTATTTATAATATTATTTTTTTGTAAAAACTTTTTATCTTTCTCTCTCCTCTCCGCCATAATCCCATCCCCGCCGGCGGCCGCTGCCCGCCAACTTTTCTTCCTTTTTTTTTTCCCTTCTTCTTGACTTCAGGAAGCTATTAGTGACCAAAGCTTCAATCCTGACGGACCCGCCGCCATCCGTGGATGAGCTGAATTCTGTTTGGGCGCCGTAGATCGGATGCGAAGCGGGCGGGGGTTGCCGGATGAGAAGATCTAAAGGCCGCCGTCATTAAATTGCCGGAGTTTGAGGCACCATTTTTAAGAATCTGTCACCACCCCACCATCAAATCCTCAATGCATTATTAAACTGGACCTAACAAAGACACACTACCAAACCCACATCCTCCAATTAATCTTTGCTTCTAATTTACTTCTAACTTGCCTTCTTCCCCACTTTCCAACTCATATTTCTATATCATTTTTTTTAAAAAAAAATTCATATTTTCTTGTTTCTTAAAGTAAAAAAGATTTTAACATCACTTTAGCAATTATCTTCTTTCCAACCTCTTTTGTTTTTCGAGGGCAAAACAGTATTTTCATTTATTTTAGGGTTTAGGGTTCGTGAATAGAGAGGTTCTTTTAACCTATAATTTGAAGTTGGATAGGAAACGACTGAGTGAATGATAAGAGATTTCTCTCTTTTGGCTAAACAGGGCCGAGAAACATGAGTTGTATCCCCATTCCTATTTCGTCCCTATCCTCAATATTCCTCAAATCTCTGTCTCATCCTATAAACATCTCTATTTGTGAATATGATGATTCTTATTGATGACGTATGGTGATAGACGAATAAATTATTAAATATACTATAGCCAATAGAACATAATTTAACTGTTTAACACGTATTAATTATATTTTTAAAATTTTTTTCTAGGATTGAATTTTAAATTTGTCATTTTAAAAATATCGTATTAATTAAAAAAGAAAAATCAAATTAAGATAATAATATAAAGTGTAGAGTTAGAGTAATGGTTTGCCACTAAGAGAGCAACTTTGTCTAAATAATAAGATAATAAAATAGTGTAAATCCCTCTTCTTATATATATAAATAAATTTTATTAATAAGGGTTTTATTATACATATTTGCTCAGAATTTATTAATTAATATGTTTATATTTGATAAGATCCAACGGTTGAGATTGGATGAAAAAGAGAAAGAAGGGGAAGAATGGGGCTGGGCAAAGCTGTCAGCCAGGTCACCCTATCTTTTCTGGTGGTGGAAATGATTCCTTCAATTCCCAATCCAAATTCGTCATTTCATCCGAATTTGCATTTGCATTTGCATTTGAATTTACATTACCGCGCGTTCTCTCTCTCTCTATTTATAAACCCTATCTTCCCCTGATTTCTCTTCCTGTAATTCCTGTCGTGCAACACAGCTAGCTAGGTCGACTCTCACTACTCTCAGCCACACCTTCGTCTTTGGAGGTTGGCTTCTTCTTCTTCCTCGTTCATTTTCCTCTCTTTAATCCAAGGTTTGTTTCATCTCCTTCTCTCTAACTTGCATTCTTTTATTAACTTCACTCTTTCTACTCTGCTGCCATTTGCTTCTGTCTCTTATTCTTCTGAACTTCGATCTGCGGTTTTTGTTTTTTTGGTAAATTATGCTTTTCAGGGCTCTCATTTTCTGATTTATTGCTTTAATTCGGTTTCTGCTGATGAGGTTTCTGAAATTTTGCTGATCTTTGTGTCTGGTTTGGAATTCTGCATCGATCGGTGTGGATCCGTGATTTTTGTCCGATCGATGTAACTGATCTGAAAATTTTGGTTTGGGTTTTGACTGTGTGTACTTATGCAACTGAGATCTAGGATTTGGCGATGTGTAGCTTTTGATTTCCGCATGCAATTCTGTAATCGCGCATAGCTGCGCAGCTTTCTGGTGATTGGTGCATGTTTTTGTTTATTTCTTGTCTGTTTAGTTGATGGACGAACTATTCTGGTCTTTTGGTTGTCTGATCTGGTATTTAGTGTGTTTGTTCTCTGCTTTTGTGTCATTTTTATCACTCAGATTAGTTCTGGTAGCTTCTCGATCTGAAAACGGATAAGATTGTCAGTTTATTGTCAGCTCGTGTTCCTTTTCGTTTGTAAGATCTATAAGATATTTGATTATTGGTTTGATGTCTTATGTCTGGAATCGTTTTTAGTAGTATATTGATTCCTGTATTACTTGATGAGTCTGGAAGATCAATTACATGAAGTTAATTAATGGATTGTAAATGGAAGATGCCCGAGACATGAATACTAGATTGCTATGTGTGGTTTATTTATTCAACTTCTATTTTTATAATGCTTTGTGCAGTTTTTGAAAAAAATGGCAGACGCTGAAGATATTCAGCCACTTGTTTGTGACAATGGAACTGGAATGGTGAAGGTCAGTTCATTGGTTCTTTTATCCTGTGTTCTTGTGTTTGTGTCCTGGTTGCATCCATTTTTATCCCAAGGATTTTCATTTCCTCCTCTAATTTAATGTCATTTTTTGTGGTGCAGGCTGGCTTTGCTGGTGATGATGCTCCTAGGGCCGTTTTTCCCAGTATTGTTGGTCGTCCCCGACATACCGGTGTCATGGTTGGAATGGGCCAAAAAGATGCCTATGTTGGGGATGAGGCTCAGTCCAAAAGAGGTATCCTTACCTTGAAATATCCCATTGAACATGGTATAGTCAGTAACTGGGATGACATGGAAAAGATTTGGCATCACACATTTTACAATGAACTTCGTGTTGCTCCCGAAGAGCACCCTGTGCTTCTGACTGAGGCTCCACTCAACCCAAAGGCTAACAGAGAAAAGATGACTCAAATCATGTTTGAGACGTTTAATGTGCCTGCTATGTACGTTGCCATCCAGGCCGTTCTGTCCCTATATGCTAGTGGACGTACAACTGGTGTGTATATGAATTCTATTTGAATGACAATGATGTAATTTTGAACTTGGATTATTTGGTATTGATAAAGATTCTACTTTGAACAGGTATTGTGCTGGATTCTGGTGATGGTGTGAGTCACACCGTTCCCATCTATGAGGGTTATGCCCTCCCTCATGCAATTCTTCGTTTAGACCTTGCTGGTCGTGACCTCACTGATGCTTTGATGAAGATTCTCACCGAAAGAGGTTACATGTTCACCACTACTGCTGAACGGGAAATTGTCCGTGACATGAAGGAGAAGCTGGCATATGTTGCTCTTGACTATGAACAAGAACTCGAGACTGCAAAGAGCAGTTCCTCTATTGAGAAGAACTACGAACTTCCTGATGGACAAGTCATCACCATTGGAGCTGAGAGATTCCGTTGCCCAGAAGTTCTATTCCAACCATCTCTCATCGGTATGGAAGCTGCAGGAATCCACGAAACTACCTACAACTCCATCATGAAGTGTGACGTAGATATCAGAAAGGACCTTTACGGAAACATCGTCCTCAGTGGTGGCTCAACCATGTTCCCTGGCATTGCAGACAGGATGAGCAAGGAAATTACAGCCCTCGCTCCCAGCAGCATGAAGATTAAGGTTGTCGCCCCACCCGAAAGGAAATACAGTGTCTGGATTGGAGGGTCTATTCTCGCATCCCTAAGTACCTTCCAGCAGGTAAATCTATTCTTGCATCCACAGAGTATTTCGTTATAGTTTTGAATTCACAAATGGCACTAACCCTTGCGTTTTGTTGTATCAGATGTGGATTTCAAAGGGTGAATATGATGAATCGGGCCCATCCATTGTCCACAGGAAGTGTTTCTGAGCTGCTGGTCAGTTTCTTTGCTGGTGAGTTATTTTTCCCTTTAGTTGGCTTTTTTGTGTCATGTAATGTTGAACTGAGATTGGTTGGCGTCAAAGGAGGAAGGAAGGGGGGGACTGTGTTAGATTTGTTGTATCAATGCATTTTCATTCACTATGATTCTCCATTCATACGGTGGCCTTGTTGTTGGAAGCTCACAATTGCTGGTGACCCTCCAGATTTGTGGCAAAAAGAATCTGTTCTGTTCTGTCATCTGTGGTTCTCGACCATATCATTTTAGGGATATTCGTAGCAGAAAGAGTGATTGTGATGCTTTTCCTAAATATATACTTTTTTTCCAATTTTCTTTTCTTTTTGAAGGTTTTTCCTGAGAACATTAATGTTAATATTTATTGTATGCGAAATATTAGTGTCAGTTTTTGGTCGTAAACTTGCTATGGAATTGAAATCTTGATACTGCCTTCTGAGCTTTCCAGAGATGTCTCTCTCAATGTTTCTTACCTTTGTGAAGTAAATGAATGTATGTTCATCCAGTTTCATTCCTAATTACCCATTCCCATTATGTAAAGTATAGAAACTATTGGGAGATTCAATACCTATAAAGGTGATTAAGGTCATTAGAAGGGGGTATTTGAAATGATGGTCACAATCACAATGAAATGATGTTTATCGCACTTGGATTTGGCAATTGTGCGGCTCACTCTCAGTACTGAGTGAATCAAGTCAACTTAAGATCGTTAAGATTGTGTTGTTTATGGTCAGGCAACGTGTGCTCAAGCTCCTGCTCCGTTTTGAGAAGAAAGTCTTAAAAAACGGAAGTAGAGAGAGTTTGAAAGCAAGATTGAAAACAATGTTATATGACTACACGTAAAAGACAATATCACGATTTTAATAGTATATAACTTTTTGGGTAGGAAAAATTTGACGTGCATGTTTATTTTTGTCGATAGCAATATTTGGGTACATTTTGAATTGTATCCATTCTTTTGAGTTTCGCATGTGCTAAACCCATTGAATCTATGTAATGCTCCAGGTTCGAGATTCAAACCAAACTTGAGTTAATCTTTGTAGGGAATTCTTGTAATCTACCTTAAGAACTATGTAATACGTCAAAGTCGAGTAATTCTCGAATCTGGTTTGTATTTTTAAAAACCACAAGTATGCTCTGAGGGGCTTGGGAAGCATTTCTTTTTTTGTTATAAATTAATCTGTAGAAGTTGAGGTTAAGCTGGAATTGCACTTTGGCCAACCTCTTTATTCTATTTTATCAATCAAAACCATACTAACCATCCTTTTTATTTGTTAGAATCAAATGATTCTAAAAGACTAAATCTTCATGAAATTATCACCAACAGAAAGAACTTGCCCACTTCTTTTATACTTTCCGTTTGATAGTGATCTTTACTTTAGAAAATGATTCCTTAGAACTTGTCTAATTAAAAAACATATTAATAAAGTATGAAATAAAGCATTTTTTATAAGGGTGTAGAAACTTCTCCCTAACAGACATGTTTTAAAAACTTCCGAGGAAGGACAATATCTACTAGTGGCGATGTTTGATCATAGTTTGTCTATTAGCTCCACGATAGGTGTTAAGTGGAAGTACATTGATATATGCAGCTAAGGCATCCTAACAGATTGGTAGACTTGAACCCAAAACCATTAATAAAGGTGTGTGTAATGCACAATAACGAAACTTTTCCCACTAGAAAAGTAATCTTCCAATTATGATGAAGCACTTACATATTTTATTGAATGGTGATGGTTGGATTGTTGGTCTTATTAAACAACACACACAGAGCTGAAGGGGAAGAGGGATCAAAATAGTTGTTTGGTTTCATGAGAATGGACTCAAAGAAGCCTTACTTGGCTGCTATTCTCTGCCAAATCGCTTTTGCTGGGATGAGTCTATTGTCAAAGGCTGCCTTTGCTTCTGGTATGAATGTTTATATCTTCCTTTTCTACAGGCAAGCTGTTGGAACTCTCTTCTTGCTGCCCATCACCATATTTTTCAAAAGGTAACTAATTACTTAAGCTTCATTTTTCGTGTCGAGAGACGATTTTCTCAGTTAACTTAACGTCTTTTTGGATAAAACCAAAACTAAATTACGAGAGCTTAACCCAAAGCAGAATATATCGCACCATTATCATGAGAGGGGAGAGCCACTTTAGGTTAAACACAGTCTGAAGGACAGACAAAGTCACGTCTTCTTTTTTGAATTCAGGGGAGGGGCGACATAATACCGAAAAAGAAAAGAAGAAAAAGTCCATTCGGAATATTGGTTGGGAGGAGAACAAACCACCATTTATAAGGGTGTGGAAACCTTTCCCAAGTAGACGTGTTTTAAACCCTTGAGGGAAAGCCCAAAAAGGAAAGACCAAAGAGGACAATATCTGCTAGCGGTGGATTTGGGCCGTTACAGAGTCCTAGCCATTTTTCTTCTAAAATTGGGGTATTGGTTCATATTTCAAGAATCTCACATCTTTTAGTTGGACTAATCGACTGCTGTTAAAGGTCAGATTTTCACTCAAAAGTCAACCCCAAAGCCATACATTTCTTTGTTAAACTACTTTGTAGAGTCCCCCAATTAATGGCCTAACACGGGGTGGGAGCTAGTGAAACATGTCGTTCGTAATGCACCATTATGACGTTGTAGAGGTTCACTGGTTCAAAACCAAGCTCTAGACTTAGCCACATATGTGCATGCAATCCTCAAGTGGCCGTGAGTGATTCGAAGATCATACATGCATAATCAAGAGATAATTATCTTCATTCGCACGAGATCTTTTCATACCCGTAACAGTTGGTTTCTTGTTTTTTCATGGATTACAGACAGGAAATAGCAGGCTTATCAGTAGGAGTGATGTTCAAGATTTTCATGCAGGCCAGTTTAGGGTCAGTACAATTATAAGTAAATTTACTCTCTGAATTTGAAATTGTTCATGGATCGTTTCAGCAATCATTTGTGTTTAAAACGTGCAGGTTTACACTGGCTTTGAATGTTTATGGGTTAGGCGTTAAATACACTTCTGCAACTTTGGGTGCTGCAGCGTTCAATTGTCTCCCTGTCACCACCTTCTTCTTTGCTCTTATTTTCAGGTTCTAAACCATAATCTTTCTCCAAAGTTCCGCGTTGGAGAGGGGAACGAAGCATTCCTTATAAGGGTGTAGAAACTTCTTCCTAATAGATGCGTTTTATGCTGATGGCGATACGTAACAGGCCAAAGCAGGCTTGGACTGTTACAAATGGTATCAGAGTCAGTCACCGGATGGTGCGAAGCATTGTTTAGAGTAGGGCTAGATCCTCTCCATAGTATACGTGTTTTAAAGAGGGGAAGTTCAAAAGGGAAAGCTCAAAGAAGACAATATTTGCTAGCTTGTTAGAAAATTATGATCTCGTTTGATGAACGCTCGTATGTATATGTAGGATGGAGGAAGTAAAGATAAGGAAAGCAAGTGGAATGGCAAAGGTTGGAGGCATAATTGTGTGCATTGCAGGGGTTGCAGTGCTTGCATTTTACAGAGGCCCATACATGAAGCCATTCTTCCATTATCATCTTTTTGAAACCCATGAGTCTCATGTTTCTTCCCCCAAAACATGGATTCTTGGTTGTTTTTTGCTTCTCTTCGCCTGCATTTCATGGGGTTTGTGGTTTGTTCTTCAGGTTAGTTACCAAACTCCACCTTCTTTGTCGTCTTTTGTTATCGTAACCCATCAACTTAAACGTATATTTTCAGGCATTGATTTTGAAGACGGGCTCATCGCCACTCGTGTTAACGTGTGGACAAACATTGTCAAGCGCTTTGCAGTCGTTTGTTGTGGCCATTGCAGTGGAACGAAACACTTCTGAGTGGCAGCTCGGTTGGAACATTCGCCTCGTTTCTGTTCTTTATTGCGTACGAATCTCTCTCTCTAAACTACGAAAGTTTATGCTCAAAGTGAATCATTATAAAATTGAAGATGTTCACTTGTTCTTAACTTAGCCATGTACATGCATGCAATCTTCAAGTGGCTGTGAGCATAATAGCCGAACCCCACTGCTATGGGCTATCTCTTTCAAGTTTTCCCTTGGGGTTTTTTTAACACATCTGCTAGGAAGAGGTTTCTACACTCTTATAAAACTTCGTTCTCCAGTCCCGCTAATGTGAGATCTCACAATCCACCCCCTTTCGAGGTCCAGCGTCCTCAATGGTACTCGGGGAGAAGTTTCCATTGCCCTGATAAAGAATATTTTGTTCCCTCTTTAACCAATGTGGGATCTCACAACAACAACTAACTTCATCGACACGAGATCTTTTTGGTTAAAACCGTAGGCTCGTTTCATTCTCTAATAGCTTATTGTTACTGAAAACGTTGTTGCAGGGAACTTTTGTAATATGCATTGCAAACTTTCTGTCAAGTTGGGTCATAAAAAAGAAGGGCCCTGTTTTCCAAGCTGTTACCACACCCTTGAACCTCATTTTTACACTCATTGGTTCACAGTTGCTGTTGAACGATGGAGTTAGCTTGGGGAGGTGAGTGTGGGATGGTCCATTCCTTATTGTTATTACTCACCATTTTAACCCATTTTTGGTTCTTCTGGGTGTGTGATGAACAGTGCCATAGGCGCCATGTTGCTGGTTTTGAGCCTTTACAGTGTTCTATGGGGAAAAAGGAAGGAAATGAGTTGCAGCGATGAAGAAACCAAGAACCATCCTTCTGTTCCACCCCAAAAGGAAATTATAGATCACATCTGAATTCCAACCACATTCATTTCTAATGAGAATTCACGTCTCGGATCCTTGGATCTCGGTTTTTTCATCTAATGCTTCAAATGAATTTGGATCGTAAGCTTTTGTACACATGATAATAATTCTTTTTGGTCCTCGTTTAATCTCGGTTCAATCTCGAGTAAATACAGGAGGCTAAAATGAGAGAACTTTTTTGAACATCAATCGAGCTCGTGACAAAACTATCACGAACTGTGAGATTCACATCGATTAGGGAGGAGAACGAAATATTCTTTATAAGAGTGTGTAAACTTTCCCAATGGGAAAGTCTGAGGAAGACAATATCTATTAATGGTGGGCTTGGGCTACTACAAATGATATCAGGGTCAGACACCGAGCAATGTGATAGCGAGGAGGCTGAGCCTTGAAAGGGGGTGAACATGAAGTGTGCCAACAAAGATACTGGGTCAGGATCAATCAGAAAAGGGAACGAATGACGATGTGCCAACAAAGATACTGGGTCACGAAGGAGGTGGATCAATCAGAGAAGGGAACGAATAACGATGTGCCAACGAAGAGGCTGAGCCCCAGAGGAGTGGACATGAAGCGGTGCGCAAGCAGATACACCGAATTCCAAAGGAGGTAGATTGGAGGGTCCCACATCAATCAGAGGAGTGACTACGAGTATGATGGAGTGTTACATGAACTTGCTATCACAAAAATTAAATTTTTTTTTTATTAAAAATTAAAAATAAAATAAAAATGAGGTAAAAGATTAGTTAAAATTTGTCGACAACAAAAAGCCCCAAATTATTGAATTCTTCACGGATTGATTCATCAAATCCCTTTTCTGCCGGTTCCCCATCCATCCCTCCATCTCAGATTGAAGCAAGCTCGTAATCAATGGCGGATTTGGAAGCCCACACTCGGCCACACCCATCAATCTCCACAGAGACAGCTCTCCAGGCTCTGAACACCTTAATCCAGCTCCATTTCGAGAAGACCCTAGAGAAGAAGCACGCCATAGATCTTCAAAAGAAACAGCTCCACAACCTCTTCCACCTCTTCTTCATTTTTCTGGCTCTCATCTTCTTAGCCCAATCCCTTTCCCCTCGCCTCCAGTGCCGCCATTGCTGGATCCCCATTGCTCTCCTCTCCCTTTCCCATCTCACTTTCTATGTCTCCGTCGCTCAGACCCTCCGCTGCATCAATGCCTTCAAGTACCAGCGCCGTTGCCATAAACTCACTCTGGGTTTGGCCACTGAGAAGCTCCGACTCATGAAGATGAGGATCTCTACAGCCGGCGGAGGCCTCGATGGCGGCGCCGCGGATGAGGAATTTGAGATTCATTACCAGGAGCCGCCGGAGAGCTATTTGGGTAAGTTTAAGAGGAATTGGGCCCTGCATTTTGGGTTCTTGATCTTCATCTATGGATTTATGATTTCTTCCTCTGTTGTTCTTCTCTGTTCTTGATTTTTTCCCCCATTTTTTCTCGATTTTAAATACAATGTATGATGGTGGTTAATTTTTCAATCCTTAGTCAAGAATTTTGAATAATAGCTTCCTATCTTCGTAGGTAGATCGATAATTCATGTCTAATCTAGTGAAACTATGCTCGACTGAAAAATTAAGTTTAAATCGCTATATGATTTGAAATGACTTTTGACTTATTCATTCACGATCCAATAATAACCCTTAAAACAACATTAAATTTAAGTTCGTTAATATGTCGATATTGAACCTATGATTCTTGTTTATGCGTGAATTATTATTGGAGGAAATGATTAAGTATATGCTAATGGCTGCCCACAAACTTTGCTTCCATGTTTTTATGAAATTTAATATGTAATTAGTTAATTAATTAATTTCTAATTTTGATGGTTATTTAAGAGAAAAATTACGCATCCCAAAAATAATGGTGGCGAGCCCATTTCTCCAATACGGCCAAACCTGTATCATTACACAACATAACAAACCCATTCCTCAAAATCCCATAATATTCCCCAAACCCAAAATTCTCGGGTGTATACGGGTTGAGCTAGTAGCTCGAATGGTAGAGTTCTCAGCTCAACTCGACCCTCTATTATTTAGTAGAGTTGGGTTGAGTAGCGAACATTAGAATTCATTGGATTGGTCGACTCTCTACAATAGTATGATATTATTTATTTTGAGAATAAGCTCTCATGAGCTTGTTTTGGGCTTCTTCAAAATACCTCGTACTAATGGAGTGTATTATTTAATTATAAACCCATGATCATTCACTAAATTAACCGATGTGGAACACTTTCATCCGACACCTATCCTGAATTAACTTATTTCATTCAACTATTATTAAAATTAAACAAGAAAATTATATTATTTTTCTAATGAAACAATTTAAAATAGGGACTGTACACATTATTTTATTTTACCGTCCGCTCCAATTACATAGCAGAAAAAACTAAAATATTTATTAAAAAAAGAAAGAAGATATTTTTGTTATATAGACACATACATAGATACATAGGTTATTCCCATAATTATTTGTGTTTTTCGTTGTTTCTTAGGAATTGTCGGAATCCCAAGTTGCCGAAATCCCTCTTCCTCTCTCTCTCTCTATAAATCATTACCCCCATTTTCTCTCTCATACATACACTTTCATTCACCCACAGACACAGACAAGGATGGGAGCTTGTGCGACGAAGCCAAAGGTTCTCAAGGCTGACTCCGGCGACGCTCCGGCACCGGCTCCAGCGCCGGAGCTTTCTCAGGAGAAGACGGTGCCCGAAACTAAACTGGAGAATGGCAGCAGCGACGCCCAGGGCACGGAGATCGTCGATGAAGACAAGGTGGATTCTAAGCCTCGTTGTCTCAGCCATTTGTTCAATGATCAGGTAATTTATTTGAACTTTTTTTTTTTAATCTGTTTGGATCGTGAGAAAAAAAAAAAAAAAAAAANATGAGTAATAATGCAATGGTGGTTGTCTTTTCTCTGTCAGCCCCTGTTTTTATCTTTTATTTTTTTCCCTTTTAATGTCTAATAAATTTATTAATTTAAAAAATGGATGTAATTTATTAATGAAAAGGAGAAGACAGCAGCAGCGGATCCATCGGGGAAGGAAGAGATCCCACCGGAAACTGAGAAGAAAATGAACCCACCGCCGGAGGAGAAGCCGTCTGAAACTATCCCACCGGAAACAGAGAAGAAAATAAACCCTCCGACGGAGAAGAAGCCGTCTGAGACCAACCCACCGGAGCCGGAGCCACCAGTTTCCGACTCTGTTACAGAAAATGCCGAACCAATTGAAAGCAATACCAAAGTCGAAGTTTCCGATGAGAACGAGCCTCCGCCTGAGAAGACAGAGTCGCCGGAGAAACCCACTGAAACAGAGGAACCAGTGATCAAAGTAATCAGCAATTAAGAAAAGCTTGGTGTGTCACTTTTTTTCTTCCTTTTTTTTTGAGATAAACCGAGTAATAATAAATCAGTCTTCTGAGAATTATTGAATCTGAAGCCCATCAGCCCAGTTAGCATTCCAGCCCAATTTCGTCCTCGGCCCAATTTTTCGCCCACTTGCGCATCCTCGGCCCAACTATAAAGCCCATAGTCGCAGCCCATCAGCCCACGACTCAGCGACTCACGACTTAACCCGTGGTCGACCCGACAGCCGACCCGACAGCCGACCGGAAGCCGTATTCTCGTGTGCGGCGCGCGTGCGGCTCAAACCCCTGCAGCCGGTTCGTTGCTGCAGGGACAATTTTATTTTTATTTTTTTTCAAGATTTTGATTCTAAATTCATATAAGTTTTAAACTTTATAATATTTTTCATAATTTCCAAAACTATATAATTATTTTTCTTAATAATTATACGGATAAATGGAAAATGCATTTCATAATATTGAAATTGATAGGAGAATTGTATTGCATTTAGTAACCAAAATACAATTTTAGAGAAGAAATTAAATATCACGAACAAGTTCATCACAGCTTTTGCTTAGACTAACGTGGAGTTGACTTCAGACCGACATGTCGGCTCATCAGCCTGTTTTAGTGGTGGAGACGGTTGTTGGTCGTTTGGAGCAGTGACAAGCTCCTTGCTTTTACCCCACAAAACACTGTAAAGACTCATTACCAGCAACGATGCTCCAATTATACTGTCATCCCAACAACAACAACACTAAATTCAGTAACTTTTAACACAAAAATTTACTGCTTAAATTACCGTAATTTATTACCTTCCCACGTAAATTCCTTCGGAAAGTAGCAATAGGGAACCAATTATTGTAGCCATTAAGTTCAACGGCGTCGTCATGGCTTGAAAAACTGGACCCTTCTCTCGGATGACCCAACATTGCGCATTATTTGCAACGCCAATAACCAGAACGCCCTGTGCCAGATGTTAATTTAATTTAGGAAATGATGATGGATTTATAAGTAAAGATTACATTTTTGGTAAGCCCAACAACAAGTCATGATTTGATTGAGCTTACACAATACAGCACAGCGTAGAGTCGAACATTCCAGCCCAATTTCCACTCCAAAGGGTCTCTTTCCATGGCGATGGCTACGAAGAAGGTCTGAGCCGTGCTCATCACGGTCTGCGCGCACATGAACTCCATCGGGTGCGGGTACTCCTTCAAGAATCGAGCCTGGAGAACGAACCAGATCCCCCAAGAGACGCTGGTGACGAGGAGGAAGAAGCAGCCGATCATCCATGTGTTTTGGGAGGTGGGAGGGTGGTGGGTTTGGGTTTGGACGTGGTGGAATAGTTGGTGGTGGCTCAAAATTGGGCTCAAATAAGGGCCTTTGTAGAAAGCTAGAATGGCGGCGCCCGCCATGCATATCATTATGCCCACCACCTTTGCTATCCCGGCTGCTTTATTTAGCTTCACCTTCTCCATTCTTAGTATGAGTGCGAAGAAGAATGTGGTGACAGGAACGCAATTGAAAGCTGCGGCGCCCAATGTTGCAGACGTATAGTTAATCGCTACTCCATATGCATCCAATGCTAGAGTGATCCTAAACCCAATTCATAATTGAGACTATAATAAGATTCGTTGAATAAAATAAAAAGTTGATATACATTAGTGTGTTGAGGATCGTTGGGAGTGAGTCCTACATTGGAGAGTTGTAAATTCTTAAATAGAATCCTTAAATGTCGAACAAAGAAGTTGGGACCCTCGAAAGTATAGTCAAGAGTGACTTAAGTATCAAACAAAATGTGTACTTTGTTCGAGATCTCCAGAGAAAGGAGTCAAGCCTCAGTTAAGGAGAGGCTGTTCGAGGGCTCCATAGGCCTCAAGAGAGGCTCTATGGTGTACTTTGTTCGAGGGGAGAATGGGAGGGAGTCCTTAATTAAGGGAATGATTACGGGTTGATAAGTAGGGAATACAACATCTCCATGAGAGAGCTTAGGCTCAAAGTGGACAATATCATACCACTGTGGATAATTCTAATTCCTAACGTTTGGGACATTAATGATAAACATTAATACACACCCTATCAATGAAATGACGAAAATCTGGCACAAATGCTTCAAAGACAACGGTCTCTTCTCCTTCCTGAAACATATTTGCAATAAAATGAGTTGAGCTATGTTCATATTGACAAATCGAAATAAAAAAACAATGAAAACGAAACGTACCCTTTTAAGAGTAGAGTAAGCGGGACCAAAACAAGAGTACCAGCAGCTTGACGATAAAATAGGAAGATATACGTGTTCATACCGGAGGCGAAGGCGGCCTTGGACATGAGGCTCATACCGGCGTAGGTGATTTGGATGAAAAATGCAACGATGTAAGGGTTGTTGAAAGCCATATTTGGCGATGGTAAGGCTGATAATTTGGAGTGTTCATTGTTTGGGGCTGCCTTTAAATAAGGGGCAAAAGGGAGGTGAATGAACAGAAATGAATTTCAAAAAGAACCCACAAACTATTGCGCTTTATCTTTTACTTACAAATGAGTTCAGATTCATTATATTTGGATCATAATAATGCGATGTGTGACAGCAATGGTTGGCATTTAAAGTGCTTTATAATTGATTCTACAAAAGGGATTTTGGGCAGATTTTTTTGTTCTTCCTTTTATTTCATGCTATTTTTTCATTTATTAGCGATTCTTTTGGTTGTGTTCTTGGCCCATCACGATATTTATAACGAAATACAAACAAAATCAACGTTCTTTAGTCGGGTTTGAGTTCAATTATCTAGGGGAATCCTCGCATCGTTCCCTGTAAAAATAAATGAAAAAGAGGCAGGAACGGAGATGGGGAAGGTTTCCTCGTTCCTGTCCTGCCCCACCAGTCTTATGAATATCTGTAGACCAAACCCTGAAAGAGTAGAGGTTCCTTCGTTTCGGGACCGTGGACGAAGATTAGGTGGGGGACTCCCTACCCCATGTAATATTCCTTTCATAGGATACACATTAACTTTGTGGCTTTTTAGCTTAAAGAAAAGAGGCTTCTTGCATGTCGCTTTGTCTTGTTGTAATTTAGAGTATGATTGGTGCCATTTCTTGTTGGTTTCAAAGCTTTACAGAGTTTTTGTTTTGGAAAAGAAGGATACTTGATTTTGTGATAAAGATCAGAATCAATATGAATCAAATTAAAAGTAATGGCATTACACAAATTATTACAACTTCGGCTCGATATATGATCATAATGGCGTCTCCGTCCCTAGAATAACACCTTTTTCGGCCTCCACCTAATTTTAGGGAACATCATTAAAGCTTTCTAAGGTCTTTTCGTCCAAGTGGAGATAGTTTATATCTTCGTCGACATGTCTATTTCACTGAACTTTTCTTCGAGACTGTGCCGAAATCATTACATTTTTTGTGCGGCTAGTAACTTATCAAATAAGGAAGTTCATTACCTTATGACCATTATAGATACCGTCGTCGTTCACAATATATGAAAGAATAAAAAAAAAAATTAAAATTTTGTCAATAAATCCACCTTCTTTGGAGACCCAGCGTCCTTGTTGACACACCGCTTGGTGTCTGGCTCTGACACACTTTGACCCATTACATATCGCCATCAGTTTCACGGTCTTAAAACTTATCTATTAAGGAGAGGTTTCCACACCGTTATAAAGAATGATTTGTTCCCCTCTCCAACCGAAGTAAAATTTCACATTCAAAATGTGATTTTTATGTAAATTACTTTACCAAACACAAGAAACAAGAGTGAAAATTGTGGTACGAGATCACTAACTTTAGGGGTATCATCTAATATTCTACTAGATTTTGTTTTAAACCAATAAATTTACAAAGGAATAAAAGGTTTACAATGATGAAGCACTGAAAAAATGAAGAAATGAAGGAAGTGGGTTGCATGGTGGGTTTACAAGTCAATTCAATGTCTAGAATTTGGTTAATGGGAATGATATCATGATCATGATGTCCCAAACTTATCCCTTTGTTCTTCTTTCAAGTTGCTCAGATAGTATGAATGTTCATATCTAATTGCCTTCCTCGTGCTTCAAATACATGTATATGGAACTCATTATTGGGGCATTCTATCCATTCAAATACACACACGTTATTTGTCCAAAACAAGAACAATCCCCAATGCCCTCCACAATTGTTTGTCTTCTCAGCTATCTCTACCAGAGAATATGAAGACCCCTACAAGACAAGACATTGAATTGACTTTTTACTGTTCTTGATTCTTTCGACATTCTGGCTCGGACCCATAATAAAAATTTATAAACTATCACACCATTTTAAGTCATCGTTGCATTGTTTCAAGAATTCGTACTCCACTGATGCTTCGAAAGTAACAACTAATCATCCCATAAACTCAAGAAGTTTATTCGATTGAGATAGATGAGATTAAGATTGCTTCCAATCAAATGAGTCAAATCAAATGTAAGACATCTATCCCATCAACGTTAGCTTCTCGAGTTTCATTTTCAGTATTCGAAAATGATTCTATCTATCTCAACACTTCTCACGAATTGAGCTATACTCAAATTGATCTATCTAAGAATCTTTCATATCAATTGAATTACATTATATTTTCCTTTATTTATTTATTGTTACAATATTCAATAAAATTATTGTAGTGTTATATAATATAGTAATGAATGATATCAGGTAAGAAATTAGATAAAAGAAAAGAAAAAGGAATCTTAATGCATTAGTTTAGCCTAAAGTTAAAGGTACAGAGAAAGCTGATTATCATCCAAAATCAATTCCATGTGTGTAAAGGGGAGGAAACTCTCACCAAGAATTGATCGGATTCAAAGATGTTCTCAAGATCTTTAAAAACAAAAATAAAAAGGTTAGAGTAGTTGGGATGTATCGGGAGACGAAGATAATTGTTTAGGCTCATATACCTCGTTTGAGTCTTCCCTTGAACAATAATGAGAGTTCGTTTTTGTTCTTATCATGGTCTGAAGAATACTCCGATAGAACAGACACACCAACTAAGTTTAAATCGTGACTCTAATACTAAAGTTGAACACCATGAAACCTAAAATAGGTGGTAGAGAAGGGGTTATATTCTTTTTCTCTCCCTAATTTCCCACTTACAAAAAGAAAAAGAAAAATCATGGCCTCATTATTATTTATTTATTTATTATGGGACCGTTGATATGATCATGGGCCGACCTTTTGGACCTAACTTAATGGGCCTAATGGGCCTAGTTTAATGGAAGATTATTGGTAAATTCCACGTTGGCCCCAATGTTGAAGTAACGTTCTCATTTTGGGCCGACTTTTTGGACCTACTGAATGGGCCTAGTTTAAAGTAACGTTCTCAGTTTGGGCCGAAAAATTGGCCCAAACACATGAAATGAGTTTCTTTTACCGTTGTGTGATAGTTTTATGTTATTTATTTATTTATTTATTTATTAAATTTTAATGAAAGCTTCTCCACCATTTTTGGTATATTTGTAATCTTTTTTTCTTTTTAGTATTCGTTGTAATTTTCTTAAAATATATAAAGGGTTCTCGTCACTACAGGACCATTAACCACCTTCTTTGCGTTCTCCGATGCTGATTGGGCTGGCAGTCCCGAGTCCCGATAGCAGACGGTTCTCTACTATGCTAGGAAAGAAGTGAGCAGGGCAGGCTTGCGGAGAACGAGAACAATCCTCTACAGTCATAGGACACCGCTCACAAGACAGTGGTTGACCTATGTTCTCGTCTCTTTACAACTCAACGACACAGTTACAATCTATAAAACAGAGGTTGAACTTGCCGAGAATGAGAACGATCTTCTACAGTCGTAGGACCAAGGGTCCATTCGACAGCGAACCACGCAACCACGAGACAGTGGTTGATCTATGGTTCTGGTCTCTTTACAGCTAAATGACACGGTTTTACAGCTTGAGGTTGTTCAAGTAAAGTCTTAACCAACAGCTGGGTTTACAGACACATGTAATCCAAAAAGAGGGATTATTCTGCAGTCATTCAAAACTTTGTTTATGATAATAATGGACTATTATCATTCCTTGAAAGCAACTCATGAACAACATAATAAATAGTCAATAGTCAATAGTCAACAATAACGGCTTGGCCAATTTCCATTCTCATAACCAAACTATTCTTCATCTTTACCCCATCCAACAGCAAACATCATAATCACCAAGCAGTAAAAAGAAAGTACGAAAGTATTGTATTAAGCTTATCATCAATCACATTGGGTGGCTTTAAGCTATGAAAGCATCTACCGGGTGTTGTTCTTGAAGTAAATAAATCACTTCACAGTGGAAAGATTCTAAAGGTAAAAAGAGGTCCCCCTTACTGGTTTTACACCCTAAATTACCTATTCAAACATAGAATATCATAAAGCAAGGTTGATTCAAGTCCAAACACTAATGAAATATACAGCTTTTGCGAGATTTATCCTTTGTCAAAAAGAGATATCTTCAAGATCTTTGAATGAGCATCAAGTTTCTCATCCTCTACCCCACACCCTTGAAAAGTAGAAGCTTTTTTGTATGTGGAAAACCACCCTTCTTTATGTTAGGCCAAGCCCCATGTTCCATAATATTATATCAAGAAAATAAGGGAGTGACCACTTGCAAGCCAACAAACCAAACCCCATCCACATGTGTTGGCCCCCAAACCTTAAGTTGCTGTAATAAATAATCTTTTTTTAAGGTCAAATATGACTAATGAGCCACCTCTCTACCCTCTACCCTGCTGCCCCTGTTGATATGATCCAAACCAGAAAACAACAATGGACATAAGAACAAGGCCTTCCTCCTATTTGAGTTTTATATTTGAAGTTGATCCAATTACACCAATGAGATTTTAAGACTTGGGGATTCTAAATAAACAATATATCAGAGCATTAGCATTGCTTATTAGGAGAAAATTTACGCGAAAAGTAGTTTTTGATTCTCTTTAAGCTTGATAGAGGAGTTTAAATTTTAATGATCAAAAAGGTAACAAATAGAAAGGATGATAAACCGATTCCAGTTTCGACGATACCGAGACCTAATTTTGAAGATGTTGCTTTGCTGCATTGCCAAATATCACCAATGTCTGCCTTGAGAGCCACCGCCGGTGCCTTTGTTCTTTGAGAAGAAGGTATTTTTTGGCTTTGGGATCTCATGAATGTCCATTACTTGGATTGTTCTTTGCTTTTTAGCTTCGATAAAGGAAACAGACAAGCAGAGCAATTAGTATTGATTTGTTCCAAAAGAATCAGAAACGAAATAAAAGGCAAGAAATCTGTTGCCAAACCATTTTCAGCTTCTTTGTAATTTTCTTGAAGCCTTTTTCTAGCTGATGCAAGCTTTTGGGAATCAAAATTTGCTTCCTTCTGTTGTTCTTTCTGTCTCTGCAAATGGCCATCAATTCAACAGACATAATAAGAAAATCTTCCTAAAACAGCTATTTGCTGAAGACAAATTTGGCAGACTGTAAGTAAGACCAGGCATATCATCTAGGACCTCAGAAAATTTAGACCTACCACTCAAATTTTGTCAAATTTCAACACAATTGATGCAGTTTGAGTTAAGTTTGTTATGTTTTCGGAAGCATAAGAATCGTAAGTTCAATTTTCTTCCTCCATTTTTGGCAACCAAACATAGAGTTAAAAGACTCTAATTTGGTTACCATACATTTTGAGGAGTATATGACGACATTGGAGCCGGTTGTGCTGGTTTTGGTGGGGCATCTCTTCTTGGAACGGACTTTCCCTTCGGTTCGGGTTCTACGTTATTTCTATCTGACCCAGAACCTCCATCTAACAAGACAAAGAAGGGGGGACAAAATGAGAAACCAAATCAATCCGTGGAAAATCATGGCAAGTGAAACAAGAAGCTGAAATCTGCATATTATTATAATGCAATACTCACTGTGTGGATTCGGAGAGTATGCAAAATCAGGAACCTACACAACAACGAAACATTATAAACACAATCGTACAGAAGACAAACATCCGAACCCATAAGATCAATGATTTCCGTTCACCTGGTGATAACCATTTTGAGGCACCTTTTGCTGGGGTGAGTCACTATCAGCTGTCAATAACAGTAGAAACCATTCTTAGCTAAATTTTTTGGCAACAGAGTGACTAAGATTAAGATTTTGAATGAATTGAATCATGAAGTTAAAACTGGTGTTCATATATTTGCTACCTATGAGTGTAGCTGTCTGCTCCCCAGGCTGATTCAACCTGACCCATTCATCCACAATCTCCTTCCATTTTCTGATGAACAACACCAAAACAAATTGAAGTTATTAACACCGTTTGAGCTGATGATTCACCAACCATTCTCTGAAATTTACCAAGCATCAACCATTTTATCCATTTGTAAAGCTTATACGAACCTGACAAGATGTTTCACCAATCTGCGAACATCATTAGATGAATGCTTCCTCAACCGGTTCACATGCCTTCCAATATCAGTTTCCTATACAAAAACAAGAACAAGAACAAGAACAATTAAGAAACATAGAAGAAGAAGAAGGAAGCAACAGAACCCAGAAATTCAAAAGAATTACATTCACAAAGAACAAGAAAAAACACCATAAACAATCACCTTAAGAGCTTGGAATGTTATATCCATGTCTGCCAAGTTTTGAAGCAGTTCAACCAAGGCATCTTCAGGCTGAAACAAGCCAAACAATCACCAATTGGGTAAGTTAAGAGAATTTCCCCAAAAAACAATCAAACAATTCTAGATAATCATAATCATAATCAAAAGAAGAATACCTGGTGAGGAATTTCAAGCTGCTCCTTTATTTCTAAAACCTTCTTCTGTTCATCATCAAACAAACCTCCATACGGGTCTACTCCCTCGTCGTCTCCTTCGACTACAACGAACTGCGGCGTCGAAGGGGAAGCTTCCTTGGCCTCAACGGGGCTCTGTTTGATTTCACAGCCATTAGAACGGCCGTCGTTATAGCGATCCGTATCGCAATTCCGACATCGAGTAGGAGGCGAAGTCAACGCATAGAGCCTCTCAACGATTCCGTCTCTCCGATTCTTCAATTGATTGCCGTAATCCAATGAAGCAACCTCCATAGCTGTATCGATGAAGGTCCAAACATCGACACCGGCTGTATCCAATATGGTCCGGAAATCATCTAAATCCAACCGAACCATTTTATAGTGAATCCGATTAGAAGAATCGGCGATTGAGAAAGGTTATCTTCCCGATAAACAATCCGAAAAACGTTTGTACTTCTCGTTTTCAGTAGTGGACTCTGAAAACATAAACCGATCTAAGAAGGAAGTTCACTATTCAAAACGCTAGAAATTCCAGAGAGAACCCAGTGGCGGAAAAGCAAAATCGTCATAATCCATTAGGAAATCTTTTGAAAGGATAAAAAAAAAACAAAAAAAAAAAAAAAAAAAAAAAAAAAAAANGTGTTGGGTTGAAATTTGTTCCTATATCCAGATAGGATTTTTCTTCCCCCTCACAGCTCTGACCGTCCCAATTCCTTCCCCACTCGCATTCATTGGCGCGTGGTACAAAAAAATAATCTCACATTAATGGCCCAAATCCAGGCCCATTTATTCTACTAATTTTGGAATTAAACCCCTCACCTTTCCCCTTTTTACCAAATTTATAATTTCCCCTTCATTTCATTTCATTTTCCCTAAATCCTTTTTAATTATAATCTAATTCTATTTAATTACTAAACATAGATTAATCTAAATACCATAATCCTAACAAATTGCCCCTCCAAATATTTAATTTGGGTTGTAATATAATTTTAAATTTAATCATTTTAATTTTTATTATATTACTGGATAGGCCTGTATCTAATTTAAGGTTGTCTCTTGACCTACGTTATAGATACTCACTACACGATCAAATTATTTATTATTAGAGCGTTTTGGAAGAGAGTCTTGTGTGTCTTCTCCCGAGATACAAACAAAAGAAAAAGGTTGAAAAATTAAAGTAANTTAAAAACCGATCGTTTTCAGGAATCCGAATTCACAGTGACCCTCGAAAGGAAGAAGAAGACTCCTCGAAACGAAAACCCAAGACACAGACAAAAAAACACAAGAAAAAGAAACTGGAACAATAAATTAAAAAGAACCCAAAACAAAAACCGCGGAATATTCCTCAAGAAAACGAGGAACAGCCGAATTTCGTCCCCAAAAAATCACAGGGAAATTGTTCGATGAGGCAATTTACATTGGCTGGAAGAAGAAGAAGAAGAAGAAGAAGAATGTCCCAAAATTAAAACCCAAATCGAGAATTTTCCTTTTCCTGTTCCCTTTTGGACTTTCCGGTTTAGTTAATTGTCTCATGCATCATCCTCATCATAGAAGCGATATTCAAATTGTTACAGAGCTCCGCCATGAAAACGAAACCCAAAGCTTCTGAACCGAAACGACGGCCGGAAATTGATCTGAGAAAGAATGGAGGGAATGTGAAAAGAGAATATTGAAGCGTGTTGGGTTGAAATTTGTTCCTATATCCAGATAGGATTTTTCTTCCCCCTCACAGCTCTGACCGTCCCAATTCCTTCCCCACTCGCATTCATTGGCGCGTGGTACAAAAAAATAATCTCACATTAATGGCCCAAATCCAGGCCCATTTATTCTACTAATTTTGGAATTAAACCCCTCACCTTTCCCCTTTTTACCAAATTTATAATTTCCCCTTCATTTCATTTCATTTTCCCTAAATCCTTTTTAATTATAATCTAATTCTATTTAATTACTAAACATAGATTAATCTAAATACCATAATCCTAACAAATTGCCCCTCCAAATATTTAATTTGGGTTGTAATATAATTTTAAATTTAATCATTTTAATTTTTATTATATTACTGGATAGGCCTGTATCTAATTTAAGGTTGTCTCTTGACCTACGTTATAGATACTCACTACACGATCAAATTATTTATTATTAGAGCGTTTTGGAAGAGAGTCTTGTGTGTCTTCTCCCGAGATACAAACAAAAGAAAAAGGTTGAAAAATTAAAGTAACGTTCAAAAGGTTGACTCGTTGAAATATATGACGGTAAGAAATTGGTTTGAAGGTTCACATTTGGAAAGGCAAATGGGGGCATACATAAAAATAAATTAATAGGGTTGAATTATTAGAGTGGAGACGATTGAGATATGGATATGGGCATTTAAAGAGGTTAAAGCAAGTGATGGAGTGAGGGGTGGTGATGCTGATTAGTGGGGGCCGGGATTGCAGGGCTGCCCTCCGCTGTGGCCCTCTATGCCTCTCAGAATTGGGAGTTCGGTGCTAGACATACCTCCCACCCAAAGCGCCCACCGAGCCACTTACTTTCCCATGTATATATATATATATATATATATATATATATATATATATATATATATATATATATANTATGAGAGACCTTAAATCGGTTGGAAAGAAGTATTAAACATTCGTTGCAACAGTATGGAAATCTATTATTACTCGGTGTATTTTAAAATTGTGAGATTGATGGCGATATGTAACGAGTTAAAGTAGACAATATCTATTACCGGTGGGCTTGGACCGTTACAGTTGGTATTAGAGCTAGATACTAATATTAGAGTTAGACGTTATACGGTGTGCCAGTGAGAACGTTAGACCTCTAAGAGAGTGGATTGTAGTGAGAACGTTAGACCTCTAAGAGAGTGGATTGTGTGATCTGTAAGTGAGTAGATTGTGCGATTTCATTTTAGTTAGAGAGGGGAATGCAAAGAATTCCCAAGTTTGATTAGTTATAAAACTATTATAAAAATAAAATCTAAGAAGAAATAAGAACTTTAATATTGGTATTTGCACGATAACATATGGGCCGTCACAAAGCCCATTTTCATTTTCCACGTGTTGGATTATTAAAGGATAAGAAGCACAAGAGCGTAAAGGAAGACGGGAGGAGAACGAATTATGAAAAACAAAAATAGATGGCCCATGCAGGTTTCGAACCTGCGACCTTCGCGTTATTAGCACGACGCTCTAACCAACTGAGCTAATAGGCCACACGTTATCCCTACATAAATAATATTATAAGTCTCATAAATAAAACACTTTTAACAGCATAATTATTGTTAATCAGTATGTCTTAGTTTCCTAACTTCCATTTAATCCCATAAAAATTTGAATTTTCAACCATATCAGCTACCTGTTCCAATTTTGATAATTAGTTGAGAAAAAAACACGTATCTGATACTTGGGTTCTCCCAATAACTTAAAGTGGAGATAGGGCTCGATAAAAACGTAGATAGGTATGCCTTATCCTCCATTAGATTATGGGTTCGGTCTATAGGGATCCTCCGCCTTAACAGGAACATTTAGTAGAGGGATGGAACTTATTTTTATTGTTTTTTTTTTTTTATTTCGTCATATATTTAGTTGTCTTTAGTTATATGGTCACGTTGAACTATGTTAGGGGTTACAATTCTTGTTTGTTGTGTTGATAAAGATTTTTATTTTATTTTATTATGATTACAGCTTAATTGTATGATTATAGATTAATTTGTATATGATCACGAATTTTTAATATATTTTATCTAAAAATTTTTCGAATAATTATAAATTATAGATAAATTAATTTTTTTTAAGAATCCAACGAAGACTGAATTGGGTTGCTTCTCCAAAAGTTCTAAAAATCTCAAACAATTATCTTGTTGTCGAAATTTACCTTCATGCTACCTTAATTACCGTAATTGATATCTTAACCACCATAACAATAGTTTAAGATAGAAATCATGTTTTAAATTAAATCGAAATGAATTTAAAATAAGTTTTATTGGTTATGAAATTATTATAAATAAAATCTAAGAAGAAATAAGAACGTTAATATTCGCAACATATGGGCCGTAACGGCCCAAAGCCCATTTTCATTTTCCTCGTGTTACGTTACTATAGGATAAGAAGCACAGGGGTGGACGGGAGGAGAACGAACTATTTAAAAAAAAAAAGAACAGATGGCCCATGCAGGTTTCGAACCTGCGACCTTCGCGTTATTAGCACGACGCTCTAACCAACTGAGCTAATAGGCCATACATTATTTCTACATAAAAAATATTATAATTCTCATAAATAAAACAGAGGACAATTATTATTAATCAATACGTCGTAGTTCCATAACTTTCATTTTTTATTTACGACAAGTAATATGGTATATCTTAATCAACCTAATTAATTCGGAACATTATGTGAGGTGAATTTGAGTCTTGGACCTGAAGAGAAAAGTGTTGGATGAAAGTCTACCTAATTTAGGAAGTGATAATAGGTTTATAATAAAAGAATATTATCTCCATTGCTGTAAGGCCTTTATGAGAAGCGTAAAGCAAAGTCATGAAAACTTATGCTCAAAGTGGACCATATCGAGATCGTGATTCCTAGAATGGTATTAGAATCATGCCTTAAATTTACCATTGTGGAGATCGTGATTCCTGCCCTAAACTTACCATTATGGAGATCGTGAATACTAACATGGTATTAGAGTTATGCCCTAAAGTTGGTCACTTATATATACATTACTAGAGGATTTTGATGTTTTTTTTTTTTTTTTTTTTTTTTTTTTTTTTTTTTTTTTTTTTTNTAATCTCGTATTTTCCGTAGTTCCTTAAAAGGGACTTAAATTTGAGTACGCGCGCCATCCGGCGATGAATCTCATTGAAAGAAGGAGGCTGTAAAGGCGGGGACGGAGAAGTATGAGTGTATCAGAATTACCGACGAAGGAGGCTAATGTCCTGAAAGGGCATGAAGGTGGAGTTCTAGCTGCGAGGTTCAATAGCGATGGCAATTATTGCCTCAGCTGTGGCAAGGACCGCACCATTCGCCTCTGGAATCCTCACCGTGGTATTCACATTAAGACCTACAAATCACATGGCCGTGAAGTCCGCGACGTCCATGTCACCCCGTAATTCCTTTATCTTCTTCCCCTTTTCTGTGAAGAATTGGAGTGTTCCTCAGATTTCAATTTTAGGGCTCGTTTGCACTTCAACTAATGTATGTGTTGTATGTATGTTCCCCTGTTTGCTTTAGGGACAACTCCAAGTTATGTTCATGCGGCGGTGATCGGCAAGTCTTCTACTGGGATGTATCTACAGGCCGCGTCATTCGGAAATTTCGGGGACATGATGGCGAGGTTAACCGTGTTCTTTTATATTTATGATTTCAAGTTCAATTTTCGAACCATCTAACAGTTTATTGAAAATTTCCAGTTGGATCCTTCGTAATCTTTGTTTTCTTTTCTTCTATTCAAGCTGCCTTTGGAAGAATTAAATTCATCTTACTTGATTTCATTTCTTGTAATCTTGCAATTATCTACATTTTTCTATTTTAGGTGAATGCTGTGAAATTTAATGAGTATGCTTCTGTCGTAGTCTCAGCAGGCTATGATCAATCATTGCGTGCTTGGGATTGCAGATCTCATAGCACTGAGCCAATTCAGGTTTGAATTTTTACTTCTTACTTCACTTCTCAAGAAGTTTCATTAGCTGTCAGTCTAGTCGATTGTTTATCTTATTTGCTTGTTCTTCAGATCATTGATACATTTTCAGACAGTGTAATGTCTGTTTGCTTAACAAAAAGTGAAATTATTGGAGGAAGTGTTGATGGCACTGTTCGAACTTTTGACATGCGAATTGGCAGGTATGTAGTCATGTAGGGGGTGGGCGGGGGGACTTTGCTAGGATTGCAATTGTTATGACAACATCCCATCAGTTTTACAATGAAGATCAATTGAGCTTTTTTAACTTCTCTTGCAAACCAGAATTTTAGCTAAATGATTTATTAAAATAAGATAGTGTTGTTACTTTTGATTCCCTCACAAAGGATTCTTCTTTAACTATTTGGTTGTGTGCTGTGGGTAGATTTTTGTTTCTCGTCCAAGAAAAAAATGGAAGAAAGAAACTGGTTTTTGAAAATAAGTTTTTAAACTAGGCAGAGACGAGAAGCCCCTTGCATTCGCTAATGACAACTCGTCTTTTTTTTTTTTTTTTTTTTTTTTTTTTTTTTTTTTTTTTTTTTTTTTTTTNTCTACAAATAGAGAAATATCAGATAACTTGGGGCAGCCTGTAAATTGTATCTCCATGTCCAACGATGCTAATTGCGTATTAGCTAGTTGCTTAGATTCAACTCTCCGACTATTGGACAGGTATGTTTAACTTTTGTAATAATGTAAAATGTTTCTTCACGTGTGTTTATTAATATTCAAAACTCTTAAACTGGTTTTTTTTTTCATGTAAGGTCTTCTGGTGAGCTATTACAAGAATACAAGGGCCATACTTGTAAGGTTAGCATGATCTGAATCTTGGCAGTGCCATACTCCGTTTAATTTTGTTTGTTTAACAATCAAATTTATAGGAATAATTGGTATGTCATCATTATTTTTTCCTGTAATTTTTTACTCCATCTGTGCTCTTATAGATCCTTGAAGTAATTTTTATGCGTACTCTCATCATATTCTTCAAATTTAGACACCCTCAATTATTTTTCAATCTTGACTATCATACTTTATTAGTCGGTACATCTCTGGTGTTTTCACTAGTCTTACAAGCTGGATTGCTGCCTTACGAATACTGATGCGCATGTAACTGGCGGATCTGAGGATGGATACATTTATTTCTGGGATTTAGTAGATGCATCTGTTGTCTCCAAGTTTCGAGCTCATTCCTCTGTCGTAAGTCTTTATTCCTTCACCTGCTCGGTTTATGTGATCTAGTGCATCCCTCTCTCTCTCTCTCTCTCTCAGTTATTTTTTATGTTTATGATAAAGTTTTTAGAATAAAAAAAGCTGCATATTCATTCCGTAGTTTTCATTCTAGACCTCTTATCTGAGCTTTAATAATGTTCTAGTAGGCAATAGATGACCTTTAGAATGTAGTGAGTGTGATTTGACACTGAAACAGCTTTTTTTTTTTTTTTTTTCACAAATTATAGGTAGTCAATATTTACACTGCATGCATCTGCAAATCTCACAAACTGCAACTTATGCATGCTTATGTTTATCTCCTATGTTTGTTACTCCATCAACTGGATTAGAAATTGATCGTTCATTGAGATAAAATGAAAGAATACAAATGGGCATAAAGAAGAATGCGAATTGTTTGGTCAACTTAGTCTTGTTCGCAAGGTCATGTCTACGTAGAAGCACTCTCACAATTTAGGGATGTGGTGACGGACTGTGGGCACAGCCTAAGCTCCCCCATGCACATGGATATAACAACAAAATTGTCATTTGGGCCAAAATCACACACATTCTCTACTTGATACTCACACCAAGATCTCCAATCAACCGCCATCTGCACATTGGAGAAGCTGGATAAAATTTACTTGAATGCACTAATACAAGCACCTGACAAGATTGAAAACACTCTGGTAGAAGACTTAACTTCGGATTGATTGAAGGCATCACCACGTAAATGCTCTTTGTCTCTTTCAAGGTTAAAGAATTATATTTGTAAGTCATAGAAACGACCCCTACAAACATCCCAAGGAAGGGTTTATATATCTTACTCATTAAGGCTTAGAAACTGGAGTGGGCATTGGCTAAGTCCAAGGGTATCAAGAACTTGAAATTTCCTTTATGCATGCAAAATGCTGTCTCGAAAAAATTCACCAGTTAAACCCAGATTTACTGATATCTTAGATTCCAAAGCCAGCTTTGAGTAATGGTGGTTCTGCTTAGTTAATCAAGCAGTCGTCTAGGAGTCTATGACAGATCAGGAATTTGTGTGAAATGAGTTTTTTTTCAAGTATTATAATCTGTATGTAAATCACCATCTTTATTGATCATTTTGTCTAGTGTGGATGAGAAAGAATGGGGCTGGAAATTGATCTCCTGCTCGATCTCCTGCTCAGTTGAATGATTCCACTGACATCTGTCATACCAGGCATTTAATCACGTTCTTCTACACCTGTGAGCAATGTTAATGGGCCTAACATTATGTCACTTCCTTCAACAGTACACCGTTTTATCATTGATCTATCTTGAAAGGTTAAGAGGATTGTTTTATTGGAGAGAAAGTTTACCAATCAGATGAGTTATTAGTGGAGTCCAAGTTCGTTGCTTGCCTTGCAGGCACTTTAGAAGACCTCGTCCTAGCACCCTCAAACTTAAAGTTCTTCAGATTGTTTCCATATGAGGACTGTTTTGTTAGGTCAACTCTTATAATGATTTAGTGACATGACCTCTCGGCTTCACTAATGCATCCATCAAAGTGCAAACTGTAAACTTTTTAGATGGGTCAAGAGTTAAATTCCAGGAATCATTCAAAGTCGTTAAAGAATTGACTTAGAATATAGGAAAGAGGTGCCGACTCTACAATTTCATCATCTTTAACATTCCTTCGAAGCCCCATATCCCAAAATTCGTTTTCAGCATTCCAAACATCAGCCGCAGTAGCATTAGATCGATTGGAGAGCCTATACAGCTTAGGATACAATACAAGGAGGCCAACTCAGTATCATTGACCCAAACATCATGCCAACAAGAGGTGTGAATACCCTTGACCAAACATCTTCTAATATAGGTTTTAACCATCCCAAACATCATGCTAAATAGATCTCCATGGAGCTTTTGAAGACCTAAATTGGAAGATATTGCCAACATTGGTTTCCGGCCATAGGGTAGTACTTTGCTTTAATGACATTCTACCAAAGAGCACCATCTTCACGGAGGCATATCCATATCCATTTAGATAAAAGAGCGTTGTTTCGATGCTTGAGATTGCCTATACCTAAACCAACCGTTGAAGACAAAGTTGAGTTTTTGCTCAACTCACCTGTGCATCCGCCATCTTCCTTAGCACCTTCCCAAAGCAAGTTCCTAATAATATTTTCAATTGTTTTTGCAATTTTGGTTGGCATCTTGAACAAGGATAGATAATTCAAAGACATTAGAAAGGGTAGATTGGATGAGTGCTTGCCTACCTCCATTGGAGATGAAAAGAAAACCTCCATTTTTGAAGCCTATGTTGGATTTTCTCCACAATTGATGTCCTGAATAATATTAGCTCAGGGGTTGGTTAAAAATGTTCTCTCGGAAGTTAGAATCATGGGATGAAGAGCTGCAGCAAAAACCGATGGGTGGTTTTAAATGTCATTGTTTCCTTTGAGTCAATAGAGTATTGAATGAGACCATTCTATTCTTCATTAATGTTAGGTGCCCCTCCACCCCCTAATTCCATCTTCTTTTTAGGAACGTAGGATATCGATGCAATGACGTTCAGAGATCATCGTCTTATGACATTTTTGTCTTTCACTTCCCTTTATATCTTTTTCATTAATTCTCTGTATTCCTTACTTTCAATTTTATGCTAAAAATAATTATCAATACATTGATGTTATTCACTACTAAATAGCTACATGGAATTAATTTGTATCTGTACCCACATTTATATCAAATGAATTTCTATTAAATTTGTTAATATCTCATTTTACAATTAATTGAACACTAATTAAAGTATAATTGCACTAAAATTAAATTAACTTCGATTATATAAAATTCTAATTAAGTTAAGTTGTTCTAATAATTGAATTTAAATTTAATGAATGTATTGTCTTTCCTTATAGTTAAATATGTAATTTATAATGAAATATTTAGTTGATGTGAATTAAGTGGCATAGAAAATAAACTGAACTTTGAGGATACTGTAGAGTACATTCAGGGTATTATCATTATCGAAAAAAAAAACGTTTATATTTATGAAATTGTATATAATCATAATGCATTTTTGTGCAGAAAGTGCTTTTATTTTAATATATATACATATTTGATAAAGAAAAAAACATTGTTATCTAAATACTCATATACAAGTACAGCAAGATGGAAATTAAGGCGATGGTGATGGTTCTAAAATACACAGATACTTACAGAGGCTTCTTTCCTTCTTTCCTTTTCACAGGTGACGAGTGTGAGTTACCACCCGAAAGATAAATGTATGATAACTGCCTCGGTAGACGGGACGATTCGGGTTTGGAAGACATGAGGACCAAGAGTAAGGAGAAATGAATTTACTCAACTTATTAATAATGCACATTATGCTGATCTGAGGTGTTTAATTTTCCACTTCTTGATACAATTTAATGCAGTTATTCCAATCTTGAATTATTAGAGTTTGAAACCTGTGGTGTTTATGAGCCACGATAATGCTGCTGAATATTAATTTATCAATCAATATCAAATTGACATAGACGGATTGACAATAGGAATCCTTATGAGTACAATAATTCATGATTTTGGGTCATTAACTTAATGAAGTTGCTTGATAACGTTTGATTACTTGACTGAAAAGTTGTTTCTTATTGCTTGGGGTCTCAAACTTGAATTCAGTTTACCCTACAAGTCTTAGCTGTACATGATAGGATAGGTTTTGATATCAAGAGATTTAGAACAATCTCAACCCCCTAATTTATTGTTCTACCCTTACCTGATACAGTCCCATTACGTACAGTCATAGGCAGCCTGCATTGTACAAGAGTTTTCACCTGGTGGATTACAATTCGTTTTAGACCATTTGGTGTTGAAAGTTGCATCTCAAAACTGATAATTTCAAGTGAATTAGTTGAATATTTATTGTCCATTCTCTGGAACTTCTTGTGTAGATTTCTGGCATTTAGATTGATCTCCTGTGTGCTTTGTTTCAGGTTCTGCAGAATGCCAATCGTAACCGAAACATAATATCTGGTTGCTTTTTGACTGATCATCCAAACCCTCTCCATGCCTCAAACTTAGTCCTTGATGGGTATCAGCTAAAGCTCATAAACTTGTTTGTTGTCCATTCCAATTCCGAACTCCGACGACGAAACCATATTGTTTTATGACGTTTGTGCAACTCTCATTCATTGACCCTTAGAATTGAAGTCTTTATTCCTTTTATCAGTGTCTAAATCATCCATCAAATCATCAGGTAAAGAACTCGAAGAGAGGCAATCAGCAATGGTAAGACACTTTGTTTGCCCTCAAAATGGAAGAAAGTGCAGAAACATATTCATTACAGAGCCAAAACAAAGGTTGATACCTTGAATTTGGTGTACCAAATTTACAAGAATCAAGTGGCATTGGGTTACACTGACAAAAGTAAATGAAGATTGTGTTGAACACAAGTCAGTAGTTGGACCTGCCTTCCAAATTCATTAAATTTCCATCATAATATCACTTTGAAATATCCTTCTCCATCTGACATCATTTCCTATGTCTTCTTCTGGCTTTCAAGTTTCACCTACTCATCATTATTCAGTGTTCCCTCTCTCTCACTTAACTTCAGCTTATGTGTTTTGGACTTTTCACTCTCTAGCTTCAGGTAGTAGTTATACTCACTCAATTATTCCAAATGAGAACTAATATCATGAGCCTACCGTTAATTTAAATTTTTCATTCAAGAACTTTCTCTCAAGGTTCTTAAAGTGTGTCTGTTAGGGAGGAGTTTTCACACCAGTGTAAGGAATGTTTTGTTTCCTTAAAAATTATAAATATTTGGTTAAATTACAAATTTAGATCTCGTTTGATAATCATTTGGTTTTTTTTTTTTTTTAATCTTTTTAAAAAAATTGTTTGGCCTTCTCACAATTTCTTAATCTTGGTTTTTATTCTCTTATGTAAATATTAGAGTTTTTAGCTAAATTCTAAAAATAGTAATTTGTTTTTTAAAACTATTTCTTTTAGTTTTCAAAATTTGTCTTAAATTTTAAAAGTGCTCCTAAAATGTAAACCACAAAATATGAAATCAATATAGTCATTATAGACATCTTAAACTAAAAATTAACAAATAAAATCATTAAATTACAACTTTGACCCAAGTTAAAATTTAGTCCTTGTTCATGAGTATTTTATCGAACCATAAAGAATAAATGATGTCATTGATTTGATAAAATGAGTATCATTAAGCTTACAAACGCTGTCCAAATCAGAATAATTGGTTATTTTTTTATTTTACACTTTTGAAATTAAATCCATCGAAAAAAATAGTTGAAGCTAACTCATTCATTGATTCTTTTTACTATATGGTTTTATTGCAGCATATATTTCATATAAATTAACCAAATATTATTTTTACTACATTTTTTCTTATCTCAAATTATTCTCAAAAAAAAAAAAAAAATACAAAGAGAGAGTGAAAGAGAATACACGAATATTATTTGGGAATTAATTCCAATGCGTTTAATTCATGAGTTGTAAATTTCTACAAATCATCTCATCCAAATATTAACCTTTTTTATATTAAAAAAAAAAGATAATTTTAATAAATATTCTTTTTCATCTATGAATTTAACCAGAGAAGACTAAATGTTAAGCGTAATTCTTTCTCCACCTCTTATTTCATTCTTTATTATCGTAAAAAATTTCATTTATTTTTAACGGATTTCTTTTCATTTATAATATATATATATTATACACGTGGCTAAAGAAGAGACAGAGGTTGGCCTGGCGCTAGGCTGGATTCCTCATTTTAACACATGGGGAGCTGCCTCCCATTGTCTCCCTCTTCCATACTTTCTAAACCCCCAAACCCTATTTTCTCTCTCCCCCCCCCTCTCTCTCTCTCTAAACTTCCATTTCACTTTCCACCAAACCAAAACAACTCTACCCTTACACCTGTCTTCCATCATCATCCCACCGTTCATTTGACCCCTAAATTTTGTAATTCATATATCAACTTTAAAAAAAAAAAAAAAAAAATTATTAGATAAATTCTAAAAATTTTCACTCGAAATTCGTTTTTATATTTATATCCAACGATTATTACAAAAAAAAATATATATATATATATATATATATATTTTAATTTTTATTTTTTGGGGTTCTCGTGGGGTGGAGGCTACGCCACTCTCGCCCTAACTTTTTTGTGTGTTTCTTTTTTTCGTCGAACCAAACGCTAATACGGCCCTACTTCAATCCCCAATTCTAACCCTAAACCCATTGTTTTGTCCACCCCACGTGGCGCTCACCCATTGGGAAGTCCCTGAGTATAATCCACCGTGGCTAAATCAATCAATTAGTTAATTAATTTTCAAAATATCATTATCATTGTGATTATTATTTTGGGTTCTAACGGTGGGCCCCCTCTTAAGCACTTTTCATGAGTGGCGTTCGGTGATTGGTTTAAAAAATTAAATTAACTTTCTGATTGTACTTCCTTTCCCCTTTTAACCCTAAACCCTTTTTTCCCATAGATTACAGTTTCATTGCAAAATTCCTAATTAAATCATGCACAAAATCTCCTCTTTTTTTTTTTATTTAATTTTAATTTATACATACAAATTAAATAAAACAAACTTTATTGCATTCATATATTATTTTCCGTAAATTTTATATAAATACAATAGCAAATCATTCAAATTTTTTATTAATAAATAAGATAAAAATTATAAGTCGAAATAGTATTTATAAGTTAAAATAAAATTATTATCAAATATAAAATAAATATAAAAAAAAAATGAATGGATGAACATTGATTTGCAAGTGACTGAATGTTGAAGAAAAGTGAATAAAGAGAGAGGGGGGCAAAATCACATGGATTGTTGTAAATTGCATAGTGTGGGCGAGGCTGTGTTCCTTAGGGCTCACGCCCTCCCAACAAAAGCAACCAAATTTCACATCCTCACACGTGTGAACCCCTTCCCATCATTTTCTTTTCATTTCCCAAATTACCCTTCGCCATGGGAACGTCCCGATCTATAACCTTTTGTTCGATATGATCATATAGACTTACTCTAAATTCGACGTCCATCTCAACACATTTCTGAGATCTCATCTTAATTAAACAGTAGAACAAAACATTATTTATAAGAGTGTATAAGCATCTTCCTAATAGACGCGTTTTAAAAAACATAAGGAGAAACAAGGAAGGAAAAACCCAAAAATGATAATATCTACTAGTAGTGAGTTTTGGAGTCGGACATTGAATAGTGTGTCAGCATGTTAGTGAGGATGCTAGCCCTCAAAGGGAGTGAACTGTGAGATCTTTTGCCAATTTATTTCAAATAAATATTATTTTTTGACGTTATATTTTAACATGACATCTTATTCGTGTAAATTTCTCGAAATGCATTCGTGACTTTGAAAAGCTTTTTTATTGGATTCGAAACTTGTGTTAACTTTTAGTAAACAACCAAATTTGTCATTTTTCTAGATTAGAACGACTAAGACAAACGTTTCTTAACGTTTAATTAAAAAAGATAAATCAAAATATATCTTTCTAAAAAACGAACCAAAATTAAAATTACTTTTTTTTTATGGAAAATGTCGTTTATTTAAATTAAAAGTTTCCAAATGTCAAATTTGTTACGTTCTTCAAAATACAGACATGAACACGAATTTACAATGTCAGAGACTTAATATTTTAATTATAATATTATGAAGGGTAGAAACACAAATTTAGAAAAAGCAAGGGGTCAAAATGAGAATATGAGAAAGTAACATTGATACATTAATGATTAAAGTTATAATAAGAAAATGAAAACTTTAAAAATATAATAAAATAACAAAACAAAAAAAAAACTACGTTCTTTCTAATTGATCCTCCGACACCGGTAGGTACCACGTGGCATTTCAGAAATTCAAATAATAATAAATCATTTGCGTTAATTATCTCGGAAAATAAAATAAAATAAAATAGCTCGGGAAAGAAATATAATAATTTATTAAATTCCACAACCAGTTTCTCTAATTTCTAAACGAACAGACACGGTAGTTTTTTTGTGTCTTTTCTGGTAAATGGTAATAAATAATAATAATAAACAGTGGTGGGCCCCGTGTGACATCGACTCCGTGACTCCCCGTCCTCCTCCGGTCAAATTTTCATTTTATTTTATACATAAAATAACGCTTTTTTTTACCGCTACGTAAATTTCCGCGCCACGATTCTATCTTCGGGTAAAATTTTTAAAAGTAAATAAAACACGACAAAGTTACTCCTCTCCCATTTTAACCCTAGATTTTGGGTTTTTTTTTTTTTTTTTTTTTTTTTTTTTTTTTNAGTTAAATTACTTAAATTACCCTTTATTTTTTTAATATAAACTCCAAAATGTGAAATTTTGTTGAAACAAAATATTATTATTTTGTGCTGTCTCGTTTTATATATATATAAAGTGTAAAATACTATATCGTAATATTGAAATTAAAATTTTTGTTTTAATCGTCGAAAAATAAATTAATTTCTTTTGCATAAATTAAAATTATAATAGGAAATAGGGACGAAAATGAGTAAAGTCTCACCTCTGTCTCAATGAACATCTCTAAGCTTATCTATAATTTATATGTTTGTTTTTTTAATCTTTAGTAACATCCAGACAAATATCACCTCAAGACGGTTAATATAAAATAGTCGTGAAGAATTTATATTTAATAATTAAAAAAAAAATACAATAATAAAAAATATAAAGGAAAAATAAATCTTATGGTTTATAAAATTTGGAGGAGCAATATTAATGTAGGTTGGGTCAAGGGATTATTAATGGAGATAATAATGGATGATTAAGAAATGTATTAAAAGTTAGGTGGAAGAAGTTATTTGTTTAGAGACCCAAATATGTGTATTGCCCCAAATCATTAAACTTATGACTATTCTCTTTAATTAATGTGGTTCGTCCACATTAACTTATCATTTTACTAATTAATCTCAATTTCGAGTACTAATCTCCACATTAATATTTACATTTTTGTTTCCATTAGTATACTTTAATTTTTTATTAACGGACATACGGTTTAGAAATACATTTATTCTTTTAGATCAATCAGTGATGCAAAATAGGATGGTTGTGACCTAGAACAGTGTAACAGCCCAAACTCATTCCTAGCAAATATTGTTCACGTATTGCTGTCAACCTTATGATTTTTAAAACGCGTACGTTAAAGAGAGGTTTCCACACCATTACAAAGTATGCTTCGTTATCCTCTCCAACCGACATAGGATATAGACGAACATGGTGTGACGATAGAACTTTACGTTCAAAGCTATCATTGCATCGTTTTAAATCTTAATTTTTGTTCGATGATTTAAAGGATGGATGGGATGGGTTGGTATAAAAATATGACTTTTAAAAGAAAAAACATTTTCCAAAGCTAAAAATAAAAAGTATATTTTAATAATTTATGGAACCAAAAAACAAGATAAAATACATTAAAAAAAAAAAGAAAAAAAAGGTAATAAAGAAGAAGTCGGGTTTGACCCGAAAAAACCGGGTGAAAACCGAGATGGAACATGGAAGGGCTAAAAAAGAAACTTGGAAGGTAAGAAGGGAAGCGTATTATAGTCAAACGTTATTTAATAGTCAACTCCGTCTTCTTAGTAACGCTCCATTTTTAACCCTAACCCCAACCCTAACCCTAATTCCCAATTGTGATCCAAAGGAATTCGATCGCGAAGATCAAAATGAAAAAAGTTTCAGATTTTACATTTTTTTCTTACACCCAAAACCCATAAAAAGTAAAAAACGCGTTTTCCAGCAAGCGCCAACACTGCTCACAGATGCGCGAGAGACAGAGAGATAAAGGAAAAAGACATAATCTTTGCCGCGTGAGCAGTCAGCAGATCCTACTTCCTTCCTCCTCTCTCTATCTCTCTCTAATCTCTCCTTATTCTTCTTAATCCAATTTCATTTGGGTTTCTCTCAAATTCTTCGCTCTCTCTCTCAGATTCTCTCTCTCTCTGTGTGTTTCTTTACCCAAACACTCTGTTTTTTGAAGTGGGTTTTCGGTTTTTTTTTCTCTCTTCTTCGCTTTCGCCACCAACTCCGGTGGTGGGCACTGCCCAGCGCCACCACCACACTTCTGGGCCCACCTTTCTTTTCACTCACACATACGAGCCCCTTTATCCCTCTCTTATTATCTCCTTCTCTTCTACGCCTTCTCATTTCCACACAAAAATACAATCTCTCTCTATCTCCATCTCTCTCTATCTCTATCTCTATCTCTTTCTTTTCCTTTTTTCTTGTTTATCCCTTTGGTTCTGGCATAGATTAAGACGGGGGTCACCCAGTTTTGCTAAGGGGACTCAGGGAATCCACGAAAATATGCGTTTCTAGTTGTTTTTTCCATGGTGGTTGCTGAAGATTGAAGTTTTTTTATGGCAAAGATGAAGTTTTTTTGGGGTAATTTGTGAGGGGCGGACTCATTTGCTTCGAGATCGGCTTCTAATTAGGATTCCCCTATTTCTACAATCTGGGTTTTGTTTCACTTCAAGAGTGCTATTGTGAACGATGGATACCGCTGGGAGACTCATTGCTGGGTCTCATAATCGAAACGAGTTTGTTCTGATCAATGCAGACGAGACTGCTCGGGTAAGATTAGCGCTCCTTCACGCTTCGATAATACGACACATTGGCTCATTTTTTGAGGATTTTTCTGAGTTTGTTTTCGTTTTAACTTGGGGTTTCTTGGAAATGGACAATTTGGGGCTTTGATTCTTCGTTCTTGTAGGGAGTTTCTATGCATGTCCTGTTGCTTGTGTAGATTTTTTAGTAGGAGTTGATTGAATTGAAGATATTTAGTTTCTATTTCATTTTGATACTGCAAAGATTTTCAGATGCTTTTTGCTTTGTGATGTAAAGTTTCATTTTTTAACATGTTCATATAGTCTTTTATGATCTAACCCTGAAAAGGGCTGGAACAAAATCTCGCCTCAGCTATGTTTTGGCTGTACTGTTCAAGATGATCAGTGCTGGACTTGTTCTTATTCTAGTGTTTCCTTTTTTGTTTGGTTTTTTCAGATCAAGGCTGTGAAGGAATTGAGTGGACAAACATGTCAGATTTGTGGAGACGAGGTTGAGTTAACTGTTGAGGGAGAGCTCTTTGTTGCCTGTAATGAATGTGCTTTCCCAGTTTGTAGACCTTGTTATGAGTATGAGAGAAGAGAGGGAAACCAAGCCTGTCCACAGTGTAAAACCAGATACAAACGTATTAAAGGTAGGGTTCTTAGCATCGTTCTTATGTTATTATGATTTTTTCGGGTTCTAATCGTTGTTGGAAACTGCAGGTAGTCCGAGGGTTGAGGGTGATGAGGATGAAGATGGTATCGATGATTTGGACAACGAGTTCGACTATGCAAACCTTGATTCTGTGGGCCCTTATCATTCTGGAGAGGGAACGTATGGCTCGTACCATAACACGGGCCGTGGACAGTCGGAGGTCGAACCTTCTCCCCTTGGTTCTGAGATTCCTCTCCTGACATATGGCGAGGTGGTAAGTGATGTTCTTCAACACTCTCTCGTCGACTTGGTTATGCTAATTGTTGATTTTCATAATGAAACCTGTGTAATGATGCGTTTTCGTGTGGTAGGATTATGAGATTTCTTCTGATCAACATGCTCTTGTGCCCCATTTTATGGGTCACGGGAATCGAGTCCATCCAATGCCTTTCCATGATCCATCAATTCCTTGTAAGTTGTTGAGGCTTTCAAATGCTTGTTTCTAATACGCATGGTTTATACATTATGGTTGACATCTCGATTCCCATCCCGTAGCTCAACCTAGACCGATGGTTCCCCAAAAAGATATTGCGGTGTATGGTTATGGGAGCGTGGCATGGAAGGACCGAATGGAAGATTGGAAGAAGAAGCAAAATGATAAACTTCAAGTGGTGAAACACCAAGGAGTTGATGATGGTGGAAACGATATCGATGATCCCGATTTGCCCATGTAAGCCACTGTTAGTTAGAAGTGTTTTGTGCATGTTATATGCTTGTTTACATGCTCGTGTGTTACGCTATCTAAGTTTGATCTTTCGTGATCTGTTATTGTAACTCGACGTTTTAGCATTCCCGTGTAGTTTCATGTGGAATTTGGCAAGAAATTCAACTAATTTCATGGCTTCTTTTACTCTCGTTGTACCGTTCGACAGGATGGATGAAGCTAGGCAACCACTATCAAGGAAATTACCCATCTCTTCGAGCAGGATAAATCCGTACAGATTAATCATCTTGCTTCGTCTTGTTATTCTCGGCCTGTTTTTCCAGTACAGAATTCTTCATCCAGTTAAAGATGCCTATGGCCTGTGGTTAACTTCGGTAATATGTGAAATATGGTTCGCCGTTTCGTGGATTCTGGATCAGTTCCCAAAATGGTGTCCAATAGTACGGGAAACTTATCTCGATAGGCTGTCACTGAGGTGATGATTAAAAACGTTTATTTGGTAGTTTGGAGATTTCTCCGTGTACTTTCGGAAGCTTGGCCTGATTATTCGGTTTTCACATTTTCAGGTATGAGAAAGAAGGGAAGCCTTCTGAATTAGCCAGTGTGGACGTATTTGTTAGTACTGTCGATCCAACGAAAGAACCTCCATTGATCACGGCAAATACAGTACTTTCCATCCTTGCAGTCGACTACCCAGTCGATAAAGTTGCATGCTATGTCTCGGATGATGGTGCAGCCATGTTAACATTCGAAGCACTCTCGGAGACATCTGAATTTGCAAGGAAATGGGTCCCTTTCTGTAAGAAATTCAATATCGAGCCCCGTGCCCCCGAGTTTTATTTCTCTCAGAAGATCGATTATTTGAAGAACAAGGTCCACCCAGCATTTGTCAGGGAAAGGCGAGCGATGAAGGTTTGTTACAATCGTAGTTTTTTCCTTTCAATTTGTGCAAATTATATAACCTCATTTAGAACGGTGGTTGAAGTTAGGATGCTGATAACAGCATAAGCCCACCGCTAGCAGATATTGTCCTCTTTGAGCTTTTATAACGCGTCTGCTAGGGAGGCCCGAAAGGGAAAGCCCAAAAAGGACAATATCTTGCTAGTGGCGGTGGACTTGGACGGTTACAATATCCTTCTGGTTTGCTGTAACAATGTTACTGACTGTCTGTTCATTCACTTTGCTTTCAACAGAGAGAGTACGAAGAGTTTAAGGTTAGGATAAATGCTTTGGTCTCCATGTCTCAAAAGGTTCCCGAGGATGGCTGGACAATGCAAGACGGTACTCCATGGCCTGGGAACAATGTTCGAGACCACCCCGGCATGATTCAGGTAATATATCTTCGAAATCTGTCAATATTTTGTTAATAAGAACGGCTTGCTGTTTTGAAGCTCTAAAACCTACAAATGAATGAGGTATTGTTAGTACAAGCTAAAGATACTTTGCATTTGTGCCTTCACAGGTTTTCCTTGGCCAGAACGGAGTATGCGACATTGAAGGAAACGAGCTGCCACGTTTGGTTTATGTATCTCGTGAAAAGCGGCCAGGGTTCGAACATCACAAAAAGGCCGGTGCCATGAATTCACTGGTACGTATTAAGCTAAAATCTTCTTCCCCTGAATCTTTAAACGACCATCACTCAGCTACTGCCATTTGATCACGATTACGCTACCCGTAAACCTTACTCTTCTTTCCATTTTCTGCTTCGTAGATTCGGGTCTCAGCTGTTCTGTCAAACGCTCCCTATCTTCTTAATGTTGACTGTGATCACTACATTAACAATAGCAAGGCACTTAGAGAAGCTATGTGTTTCATGATGGATCCGACATCCGGGAAGAAAGTTTGTTATGTGCAGTTTCCTCAAAGATTCGATGGGATCGATCGACACGATAGATATTCAAACCGGAACGTTGTATTCTTTGATGTACGTATATGATTCATTGGTTGGATAGTGTTCTTTAAATTTGTCTACCATCGCCTAGTTGAAAGACTAATGTAAACTTTTTAATACAGATTAACATGAAAGGATTAGACGGAATACAAGGACCGATATACGTCGGTACGGGATGTGTTTTCCGGAGGGTTGCCCTCTACGGATTTGACGCTCCTTCCGAGAAAAAACCGCCAAGCAAAACATGCAACTGTTTGCCAAAATGGTGCTGTCTATGTTGTGGGTCTAGAAGGAACAAGAAAGGAAAGGCTAAGAAAGAGAAAAAGAAGAAGACGAAGCACAGAGAAGCATCAAAGCAGATCCATGCTCTCGAGAATATCGAGGAGGGAATCGAAGGTAACGAATCGACTTTGAAAGATGCTGTTTTCTTTTTGTATAATAGATATTTAACACGACTCGCCATATGTTTTTTCCGCAGAACTAAGCGTAGAGAAACTGAGCGTGTCTGAAATAAAACTGGCGAAGAAATATGGGCAATCTCCAGTGTTCGTCGCCTCGACCCTGTTGGAAAATGGAGGCGTTCCTCATGATGTGAGTGCTGCATCTCTTCTAAGAGAAGCCATTCAAGTCATCAGTTGTGGTTATGAAGATAAAACAGAATGGGGGAAAGAGGTTAGTAATAAACGAAAATCGTGACGTTTTTCGCGTTCTATGAGATTTAGTCTCTGAAACCTTTCAACACGATTTCAGGTTGGCTGGATTTATGGTTCTGTGACTGAAGATATCTTAACTGGATTCAAAATGCACTGTCATGGCTGGCGGTCAGTGTATTGTATTCCGAAGAGACCCGCGTTTAAGGGGTCAGCTCCGATCAATCTCTCGGATCGTCTACACCAAGTTCTTCGGTGGGCTTTAGGATCCGTCGAGATATTCTTGAGCAGACACTGTCCTATCTGGTATGGTTATGGAGGCGGGTTGAAATGGTTGGAACGATTTTCGTACATAAACTCGGTGGTCTATCCGTGGACCTCGATTCCGTTGCTCGTTTACTGTAGTCTTCCAGCTATCTGTCTTCTCACTGGAAAATTTATTGTTCCTGAGGTAATCTCTCTCACATTTACAAGAATTTTTCTTCACTTGAAGGTCTCTTTGATTTGTATTTGAGTAGAAAATTATTCCATTTTGTGTTAACTTGGCTTGGTTAATCCACCATTTGCAGATTAGCAACTATGCTAGTCTTATTTTCATGGCACTCTTCATTTCAATTGCTGCGACCGGTATCCTCGAGATGCAGTGGGGCGGTGTCGGGATCGACGACTGGTGGAGGAACGAGCAGTTCTGGGTTATCGGAGGCGTTTCGTCGCATCTTTTTGCTCTCTTCCAAGGTCTACTCAAGGTTTTAGCTGGTGTGAGTACCAACTTCACAGTTACATCCAAAGCAGCCGATGATGGTGAATTTTCAGAGCTCTATATTTTCAAGTGGACATCATTGTTAATACCTCCCACGACCTTGTTGATCATAAACATCGTCGGTGTGATCGTCGGGATCTCAGATGCCATCAATAATGGATACGATTCCTGGGGTCCTCTTTTCGGGAGGCTATTTTTCGCTCTTTGGGTGATTATCCACCTCTACCCGTTCCTGAAGGGATTGTTAGGGAAACAGGATCGGATACCGACGATCATCGTTGTTTGGTCCATTCTTTTAGCCTCAATCTTAACATTACTTTGGGTAAGGATCAACCCATTTGTATCCAGAGATGGTCCTGTTTTAGAAGTTTGCGGGTTGAACTGTGATTAGGGAACAGGTTGGTCGGTGGGTCGGGACGGGAGAAGACGAGAAGATTATGGTTTTTGCAGGAGATTTGACTAATTTTTGTGGGAAGAAAGTTAATGAAGCAGTATGATGTAGATAGAGGTGGGGAATTGTTACTTGTTCTATAGATTTCTTCGATTCTTTTATTAAAATTACTCTGTTCTCTGGGTGCTTACTAAATTGTTCGTTCCTTGTTCATGTCCCCTGCATAATCTCAACTCAAATACTATAATTTATTCCCTTTTCAAACTCTTCAGGGATATCATCTCTGTTCATCATTCTTCATCTCTTCCTCTATTCAATATTCTTCACTTTCCATTTCAATTTCAACTTTCAATCTCATTGTTCTTCGCCTCAAATTAATGGGTTCATGCCTAACATGCCTAAAGTGGTGAACCAGATATCGTACGTGTATACTTGATCATAGTTCTCTTGTGGTGACCATAGATACGGTTGGAGAATTAGATAAAGCGATGAATCACAGTGCTCTTGTATAACAGGATAGTGATTGTGTGATGTTTGTTCTAGTCTAGTGAACAAGTTAGTCGTGAGAAGTTTGGACTCGTGGACAATGTTGGTGTATACTTGAGCGTCGGGTCACGTTTGAGAAAATTGTTTTGGAATTGTTTTGGAAAACATGAGCGAGGAAATATGTCAATTGGAAAGAAAACAATGTTATAAATAGTAAAGGTCTATCTAAGATGAAAATATGTAAAAGGGATTTAGAATGGATATGTGGTCATGGACAAGCATGATCGGAACATTCGATATGAGGCCATAGACAACCAGCCTTGGACAAGCATGACTGTGACACCAAGCAACTATGAAACACGTCATGGACAAGCATGATCGGAACATCCAATATGAGGCCATAGACAACCAGTCTTGAACAAGCATGACTGTGACACCAAACAACTATGAAGAATTGTAAAGAACGAGATATGACATCAGCTGAACATTTCTTTTTGTTGTATCCGAGTTCGTATCGTCCCATATGAATTATGAAACTTATGTTTCTTTTGTCATAGGTTTTAAACAGAATTAAGCATTAAGCATACTAATCAAGTTAAGAAATTGAAATTGAATAGTAATTTCCATTAGAGGAATATTTAAATTAAAAAAAAAAACAAAATAATAATCATAATAAAGTAACCATTTTGCCTCCAAAGTAATTAGTCTTCCACACGCTTAATTATTATGTAGTAAGGCCCAAACCATAAATAGGTCAAAGGGTAAAGGTCAAAGGTCAAAGTCAAAAGTCATTATTTTTTTATTCTTCCAAATTAACCCTTATTAGGGAAAACATCATATTTACGAGTTTGACAATTTCCACTGACCTTCCTCCAATCAATCACAACCGTTCAAATTTAAACCCTGTTCATCCGACGGCGTACACTGGAATGTCAGAGGTCAAGAAAGTCAATAATATAGTAAGAATCGAACGGTTTGGAGAACTCCATAAATTCGTTGTTTATAATAGAACCGGATGTAGCAGATCAGCCCGGACAACTTTATATAAGCAGAAAAAAGAGAAAATATTATAATTTCCATTTTCCACCAACGTTTCTCTCTCCTCTGTTTGTTGTTTCTCTCTCTTCAAAAAAAGTCTGCAACTTCAAAAAAACGAGATCTTTCGCAAAACCCATAAAAACCCATAAGAAATTACTTACGCTAAATTAAAAAGAGAGGAACTTGATCACTCCACTTCATTCTCTCTCTTGTTTCTCTCTCTAAAGCTGAGTTTTTTTTCCATGGGAGAAGACTCGTCGGAGGAGGTACTGGTTGCGGCGCAGCTGTTGATGCAGCTGAGCATCGAGGATGAGGACGACGACGAAAACTGTAGTAGCAATGTCGTTGTGGCGGCGGAGAACAAGAAGAACAAGAAGCTGAAAAAGGGACACGGCGGCGACCGCGGTGGCGGTGGGGAGGAGGAGGAGGTTGATCAGAAGAGATACCAAATTGAGACGTCAAATTGGTTGAAAATCGAAGAGATTTTCGGGAAAGATGATGAAGAAGAAGATTTGGATTCCATTTTTCGGCCTAAGAAGAGACGATTTCGATCCCTCCAAAGCATATATATCAACACCAAACCCATCGGTAATGGTAGATTCCCGGCAAGGGGATCGTCAGAACTTGAACACGGCTAACACTCGAGTAGAAAAAAGTTATTAGATTCATTCCCGGTTTCGAGTAGATTATTAGATTTAATCGTTTGACTCTTGAAATCACACGTAGTTGTAGTTGAAACAACTCGTTATTGAAGAGCAAATGATATTGTAAAGTTCGAACACATCATTGTAGAGCAAATGATATTGTAAAGTTCGAACACATAATCTCCTCATTTAATATCACTAATAAAAAAAGAAAAAAAAAATTAAGTCAGATAAGTTAGAACAAACTATACTGCAATAGAGTTCAATTACGGTGATCAAAACATAGTTTAGTAGATGATATATCAATTAGATAGTTCTTACTTTATATATAAAAATGCTCTTAATAGGCTAAATACAAATTTAGGGTATATTTAAAAATAAATTTATTTATTTAAAAATTAAATGATATGTTTCTAAACATTTTTAAAGCAATGTTTTTTTTTTTTTAAATGACATTTTTAATGACATTTTTAATGAGAACTTATTTTTTAAGAAAATGACACTTTTAATGAGAATAATTCAGTGTAATTGTTTGACTTTCGTTGTTTTGTTTTAGTAAGATAAAAGTTAAAAGTCCAATGATTAAAATAAGGATATTGTATATGCATGTGTTTCGTGAACAAATTTACTGTTCAAAGTATAGGATTTAAAAATTTAAATGCACCTAGTAGACTTAGAGAAACAATAATTTTCACATTCTTCACATGTTTGTTGGATAACACGTGAACCCGTTATTTCAAAGTCAACATAGTTCAATGAACAAGGCACCATTTACCATTCTAACTATGAATAGATAAATGGGTGGACTAATTCATAGAAATGCAGCTATTCCATTAAATTTGGTTGAAAAAGGGTATGAAAGAATGTACGGCTGCTTCTACACTACCGCCTATTGAATAGAGTAAAAATTTGGGTCTGAAGTTAATTAGGAGCTACCAAAATCTTCCTATGTCAAAACGCTAAGGAAACTAAAACTCCTACCCCCATGGCACCGATGTTACCAACCACATTCATCAACAATTTGCCTCTCAAGCAGCTGCTGCTTGAACTGGACCATCTGATCGATAAAAACCACCACGGCCACGAGCCCGCCCCCTGCCCCGACCACGCCCTGCAAAACCTTTACATAACATATAGTCAACCGAATGTGCTCGGGTTCGAAACAATGGTATGGCATACTAGAGTTTACATACTTTTATAACCAAAAGAAGAAGGCTAACCAAGAGGATACTCACCAGGTACTGGTGGTGCCATAGGATCACCATAATCAAAATATCCACCTGATTGGTAACCATAACCGCGTCCTCTTCCACGAAATGCACGACCTCGTCCACGTCCACGACCTCTACTTCCAAAGCCTTGCCCTCCATCCCAACCATCGCCCTGATACTCAGATGGACCATTGTAGTTCCCTACATGAGATCGACATTCAAATTAAGATCATGAAAAGATGGACCGTTGTAGTTCCCTACACGAGATCGACATTCAAATTAAGATCATGAAAAGATGAACCTCTCATGATCCTTGTTTAAGAGAATAATTTTACCTCTACCTCTGCCTCTTCCTCTACCACGTCCTCTGCCTCTACCTCTAGGCGATCCCTCTAAATCAAAGTAAATTGGTGCAAATTAATTAACATCAGTTCATTACTACGAGTAAATGAATTGAAATGTAAAATCCATTTTGTATTATTCACCTCCGTCATCTTCTAATTCATTCCATGGTTTCACCTGGTCAACGGGAAGAGGTGATTGGTACCTAAATAGAAGTAAAACAAATGAAAATGGAGGTCAAGAAGCAGATCCACTTAAATATTGAAGAACATGGAGCTTTAATACAGAATCTTAACAAATTAGGCAAACCACATGACAAATATTTACCCTGTGGAGGAAGCATCTAGCTCGTTCTTGGACAAGATAATTGATACCATCGAGACATGCCTTGTAGTCTCGAGACTGCAAAGTGTAGAGAAAAATGAGGTATCAGAACAAGTGTGTTACAAAGCTAAAAGTGTTAAATTTTCAGAAGCATACGGAAGAAGGCCTTCTTCGAGTGGCTCCCACATGTCAGTTATATCAGTAGATCCAATTGCGGTGCTCTGATGGAGACAAGCAATCCTTCTCTGAATAAGAAGGAAAAGGTAGATAATATAGAGGGTATCGCAAGAACACCAAAAGAACAAGCATGGTGAAGAGAATAACCATACCTTAATTAGTTCAGCTATCATAACAGTCTTATTGATAGCTCTGCCCATTCCCTTGACAACAATCTCGTTTGACTCTTTATCCTGTGAAAGAACCCAGAAATCATAAGCAATGAAATCAAGCTATAACAACAATTTATTTAAGGATGGTGAAAAGTATCAAGAATAATACGGTCAAACAACTATTGAGAGTCTGTGGGTGAAAGAGGAACATGCACAAGCAGGAAATAAGAGTTGGACATTACCAAAAATGAAAACAATATAATAGAAACAAAGTGCAAATGTGTAGCTACGAACCATGTCCGGGGTTTGAATCCCTCCAGACCCACAATCGGCCAAAAAGGGAAAGACTAAGATAGGAAAATCATGATCAAGATAGTAGACCCAAAACTATGGAACTTAGGAGGGTCTTTTGTTGAAATGGAATGACCTTATCTTTTTCGTTAATGAGTTAAGGGCGGAGTGGATTCTCTTTCGAGAGACCTTAGTGAGAAAGAAAGTGGATAGAGAATTGTAGTCATTAGTGAAAAGACATCTCTATGCGTAGAGCCCCCTAATTGATATTGATACAAAATCAAAAGCAAGGTTTCCAGTTTTTCATGGCAAAAGAAAAGCACTAACAAATAAAGTAATAGCATAAAACAAAACTTTGGCATTAAATAATGTCTCTAAAAGATAAATAAAATTGACCTCGAATCAGGCATTTGGAGTATTAAAAGCAGGAACACTACAAAATTAGAAGTACAAATTGGACGTTGTTCTTCACTCACATAATTAAGTAATACCCATAATTGTACACGAGCAAATACAGTCGAGAGAAGAAACGAACCTGGAGAAGAGTGGTGGCATAAGTAATGTAGTTCCTCATCCTTCCTTGAGTAGTAATGCGAATCTCATTCTCGTTTATAGGAGAGTTCTCTAACTTCGGCTTCTCCACTCTCTGGTACCTATCCATCTGACACAACAAACAACAACGCAGGATTGAATACACGAATTAACGCTCAAAATATAAACAGCACGCAAGAGTTAATGATGTGTTACCGTGAGTGGTCTGAGTAGTAGAAGAAGAAACGAAGAAGGGAATAATCTGGAGAAGCTCGCAACCGATAGAAGAATCTACAACCACTCCATCTGTGCGTGAATTCACCTATTTGATTGGGCAGTGGGTGGTTTCAAAAACTAAGCCCCTCCGAAGGCCCCGTGGATTTTATATATAGAAAGAAAAGGAGAAGAAAAGGGGTGGCCGAGTATGATCCAGTGAGAGTAGGGCTTTGAGGTCCCGGTCTTACCGCCGACGCTACCGCACGTAATCCTCCTCGATCACTGCCATCTACCAATCCCCCTCCGCCATCTTCACTATCAGCAGATTCTCTGTGGAGTTGGGCCCATTTCACATTCCCTCTTCGGCCCAATTGGCCCATATTCACTCTTGGAACTTGGGTGTTTAAAAAGCCCAAGTCGTCACAAGGTTCTCTTCTCTCTCTAAAATATATATGTTAAATATATTTATTCTATTCCATGCAAATCTTTAGATACTCACCAAATAAAGATGCTTTTAATAATGTTATAACCAGTTGATTACATTTAATGTTAAATTACATCCCAAGAAATTCATATGTCAATCGGTGTTATGACATAAATGTACTTTTTCTAAAGTATAGATGGTGAGCAATATGATTTATTTGTGCATGTAATTGATAACTCACCAATATCATGGTGAATCATTTTCAATTTAGTATTATATAGAAATTATTTCATCAGCTACTACATTGAAAGCATACGGTCGTGTTTCTACTAATGTAGGGCTAAGCAGCGCCTTTTCCTTTAGGTCATGTTGAGAAAGAAGAATAATATTTATATATATATAAGCTACCAAAAGAAACAAGATAATAACTCGTATCACACGTGTCATTCACCCACCTGATCTAAGTCTCACTGTCCGAGCATTATATTGAGAACACCCATCTTAAGTTATCCTACAATATGGAAATCATAAAAATGTCGACAATTTCTACTAGAAAACAGCTATAAACTTGCATTCAGTCCTGAAGGGTAAGAGTTATGAACATTGGAAAAAATTTGTATAAATTAAGGGCTTCAAGTAATCGCTGGCAGATATGAATCTGTAATTGAACGAAAATCCAACTCAAACTATGTGTGTTTCAGAGAAGACTTTCAACAAAATGCATGCATTGCAAGGCATGTTCAAAGAAAGCAGCAGCTCCACAAGTCGGCACTAAATGCATCCATCCAAGCCAACAAAAAGTATTCGCTTGACACTCATGTTATAGAAGAGCAGAAATGAAGAATAGGTACCAATTTCCAGCATAAGGAACAGGGCGTTTTACTTTTCTATCCAGACAGTCAACTCAATTTTAACCTGTACTTCTACATGCACCTATTACAGAAACGGGGGAGGCATTAGACATTGACTGGACGGCTGGAGGGATCTTCTTCTGGTTACTCCTAAATGATGAGAACCACGAACAGCATTCAAGCTCCTATAAACTTGGCTTCATACACCTGCGGTTGCTGCATCACAGAAGATATGGTATTGAGAAGAAGCTGAAACAGAGAAATCTAACACAAAGGAAATGAGTTCCAAAAGCCCTAAAAATCAAGCTCCCCGACACAATTTCTTCTTCCTAATACCAGTCTAAAAGAATTGAGAAATTTATTACGAGCTAATTGAAGCTTTTGAGTTAAAAACAAACCATGAACAAGACTGATATCTGCCTGCCTGCAAACCATCTCAAGTGCATTGCACGTTGAGCATTAATAGCAGCTTCCACCGTATCATATTGCAGATACACACATCCCGCGCTATTTCTGCAAAATATAAAATCATAAAAGAAAAATAAAACGATGAAATGACATTCTACACAAACAAACATCTATTTAATCACATAATAACGCAATGTTCGAAAGTTCAATTCTAGGACATAACGATGAAATGACATTCTGTTGAAGATTTAAGTTTCCAGTGTGTATATATATAATAGATAATGTTGTCAGTCAAGTATATTTTTAAGTTTATAATAATTCAGGGCTAGTGGTCAGCGTAGGATAAGCCATTTCCATAGCCTTCCTAAAATTAAATAAGGAAAATAAGATTCTCCCATCCATGGAGGCATTAGTAATTTTTTTTCCATCCCTAATCCGGAAGTATCTGCAAATGAGGATCAAAGATCCAAGCCAATGCCCCAACAGGGCACAAAACAAATTCAAGAAAGATATGAACAGGGGACACATCCTGTATTTTAGCATTGTAGCAATAAATATGACCGATTAAAAAAGAAAGCAGAAATATAAATTTGAATAAAAAATGAATAGATGAAGTTTCATATGAGCTGAAGTAGTTAATATGATTATGGGGACAAGAAAAAAAGACTCACTTATCCACATATATATGCTTAACATGACCATATTTAGAACACTCCTCTTCAACATCTTCTTTGATTTCCAAGTCAAAGTCTGGTGCTGTCTGCAAGATGATTCATATCATAAATAATCCAACAGATGATTCATATCATAAATAATCCACCTCAAAAAATGAGAAACAGAACATCCGATTATTCAGTACCTCCGTCGATGGATCAAACATGTTTTTCAGTAGTAGGCATTCACTAGGACTTCCAACAGATTGTAAAACAGGTGGAGTAAAATTCGCTGGAAGTACTGGTGCAGCAACTGCAGCTTGACCATTTAGTGGCAAGCTGGTAGCTCTCTGATTTGGGGCTGACGCATTCAACACTGGAGCTCCAAGAGATCCTGCAATACTGAAACCATGAAGCAATAACCATGAAGCAGTTGACTTGCATTGATCCAATCCTTCTTTCTTAGAGAATAAAAATACGTCCATTCAGGAATATGGAAGTACTAACTACTAAAGAGGGAAAATAAGACATCTCGCTTCTTAATCACACTAAAAGGAGACAAACCTGGTAGCAATGCCAGTGCGGTCAAGCTTCTGCATAAGCAGAGCTCTTGATTGAGCATTCAATGCCTGCAATCAGTCGTTATAATTAGTAACCAAAAAGTGCTCTAGTTGGAAGTAATCAAAGTGAAAAAGTATCCAATCAGCACAGTTCAACGGTCATCAAATAAATGATACGACACATGATCATAATCTGATGACAATAGTCTCATCTTCATTTCTTTTCTTTTCTTTTTTTTTTTGTTCTCCTTTTTTCTTTTATGCATGTGAGAGGAATAGAAAAATCTGAAGCAAGGTGTCATAAAAGAAAACTAAACACCAACCAGACCGCCCCCTTCATCATCATCAAGGTCATTTGATTTTGCAACGTTCTCTTGTGCTCCAATGTGATCTGTTACAGATGAAACCTGCACAAACAGTATTGTTTAAAACACACAGAACCCAGGATGTCATCATTCTTCAGAGAAGCCCGAATAACAAACAGATATATTAGTACTAAACATAAGTTAAAATCTGATAGGTTCTAGCAGCAAACTACCTTAATGGTTCGGCCTGCAATTTCTAATTTCCCATTCAAGCTTTGAGCTGCCTTCGCATGCTCTAGATGAGCAAACTGGAAACAAGTTAAAAAATTAAGACATACCTTTATGAGCTATGGACTGAGTACATCAAAAACTCCCAAAAATTGATAACAAATGATTACCCACTTGAACAAATCCAAAACCCTTGCAGTGACCTGATTCAAGGTCGAGAGGTAGTTGCACAAGCTCCACGGGACCAAAAGCTTCAAAAATCTAGTCAGAAAAGAAGTGATGCTCTGTTAGACCTCCATTCCAGAAGGTTTTCAAGGGAAAAACTGAAATGTATCTGTTTCCTGTTTCTAACATTAAGAAGAATAGGTTATAGCCAGTTTCCTTGTTTGAATATTCTGAATAGGTAAGTAATAACTCCCTAGGTCAGTTAATGTGGAGAAATGGATGACCCTCTCAAACAAGGGTACATGTGTATTTTGTGTGTCAACTGACAGTAGTGTGGAGAGGGATGACTCTCTCAAACTAGTCATTGGCAAGATAGGTTGTAATTTCCTTTGAAATATATCTGAAAGAAGGACAACTATTATAGTCAAAAGGTTATATGCTATGATTATTTTAAATCCGTAGAACCTGAATCTAAATTCTCTCCCAGAGCCTATAATTCATAGACTATGATTTTACAATAGGGAAACCATGTTCACTGCATATACTATCAGAAATGATTTTTATGCATAAATTTGTTTCTTGTTCAATGTCAGTCTACACTTGTCACTTGTAGAAAAAATAACTGCGTGTGAGAGGAAATCAAATATGAATGTCTTGAGATAAAATTTCATAGATTTATTGGTCTAAGTACCTCTCGAAGGTGAGTCTCAGTCATGTTAAAATGTAGATTACCAACATATAATTTCCTGTCTACTGCTCCATATGGACCTGCACCAGAGGCCCCAGACGTATTTGATTGAACAAGATTCTTTTCAGCCTCTGAAGGTTTAACCATAACAGGTTGCCCAAAAAGTAGTTGACCAGAGAGAGCAATAGCCATGGGCACAGACATCGCATCATAAAATTCAACATACCTGCAGTTTAATCAATACCTCAAAGTAAAATTATTAGAACATGAGACAGCAAAAATAAGAAACAAAATTTACAAAGCATAAGATAAATAAACTACACAGAGACCTCAGACTTTCTACGGACTAAATAAATAGTTAGGTCAGTTCATCAATGAAGAGGCAACACAAAACCAAATAGCAGATGACCAGCTTAAACTAGATGGGGGGGTCAGATGGTGACTATTTGTCGCCATTCCTAATTGTCAATTAGCATATACAAATTAATCCCCAGAAAAATCATTATTGATAACCGATAGAAACTCCTCTCAATAAAAATTCGTTGCACAGTAAGTACTATGGGAAAGTCAAGATGCCATAGAAGACCTTCTCTAATTTTCTTTTTTTTTTTCCGTAGAAAGNAAAAAAAAACCAACCGCAAGCCAGAGCCTTTCTGCATACTTACCAAGGGAAAAAAAACAATGAGAGTAGATGATACACGACAAAACGTGTTAATTTTAATAAAGTGTAACAAATCACTGTTTGAAAGTTAACTTGAACCAAGAAATTACATAGTAGAAAGAAATGAATCTAAAACCAAGACCAGAGATAACAGAGTCATAGGAGTTAGGACTGTTTCTTATCTGCACAAAAACATAGAGGAGCAGAATTAGGAGTACGATGGGGAAAACAACAAAGGAAACCTCAGGTTTATGTTATCTACCTTGAACAAGCAGCATGAATTGATTAAACATGACTGCATAGTATTCCCACCATCCCTCATCATTATCGCATTGCTAGTTCATTTAAAAATACAGTTAAATTTGATACTTCAAAACTACTATATTAATAACCATATTAACGAGATCACAAGCATACAATATAAAACTTGTTTATCCCAAGACCACATACCCAACTCCTTTTGACCGTCTAGAATTCCTGTCCATGATCAGCCGGACATCTCTCACCTGAAATAGAAAAAACAATGAGAGCAGGTTATTTAGGAAGCCAGCAAAAAGGAAAGCAATAAAGGTTTCCGTTCTTTACACTCGAAGCAAAGCATCATTCAGCCATCAATGAGATCACGACAGAACTCATATACATTTTCACTCACCCCATATAAACAGAATGTTGAGATAGAAGAAATTGATTATAGTTTCGAAACTGAAGGCAGAGGAACAGTAACTGCAATATGAAGCAAATCTATCTCAATATCTAGGCCATCATAACATTTGTAGCAATAACATTGCAACAAAAATTCCTCTATCTAATACATGCTACAGAGGTGAACAAGTACAAGGGACATGGCTCATGGAAATAATATAGATGCACGTATGACTGCTAAGACCTTTAATTGTTAATTTTTTGCTAAATAAAAAATAAACACTTATGTGCTTCACTTGAGTAACACATTTCAAATACCTTTCCCGCTTTTGAAAAGAATTCATAAACATCTCTCTCTGTGGCCTTCAAAGGCATCTGCACAAAGAATATAGAGGATAATAAAAATGATAAGCAAAATATAAAGAGAACATGAAAGGTAGGAAAAAACAAGGAAAACTATCAACCTGATATGCAAATACAGTTCTTTGATCCCTCTCTGGATCCGCTTCAGGCTCCACCATGTCTTTCTTTTCCTTCATTCTCCTGCCATTTGCACACACAAACATCAGGGAAAAATTGAAGGAAAACACAGTAATTTAAATTATAATAATGTAAAAGAAATTTAGAACGACTTAGATTTCTTCTTTCCACTCTATGTTACTAGGGGATAGTGATTATGTGAAGGCACAATCTTTTTTGAATGAATGTGAACTTCCTGATAAGACCTTCATTGCGGTATATCAGTAATTTAGGCTATAGAATGCACTAAGAAAAGAGAGTGAATAATAAAAATAAAAAAGAACTTGGAGAACAAGTCTACACTTTTATGATTTCATTTGATGTCTTCATTCCTCTAAGTATATGAAAAATAAATAAATTGATTAAATGATGGGCTTCTAGGATTTCCACACCATGGTGGTGGTTATCATTGGCTGTTGTCCTACCTTTTCTGTTGCAAAATACCAACTCAGTAAATGTCTTGAAAACTTTTGCACTTGTCAATGAAACGCAAGTGTTTTTTCTTTTCAAACAAATCAACAAATTAAAATAAATAAATAACCGACTGTCATTACCAGGCTTGAAAGAGGTCCTACTTTCCACGGAATATCTGGTTTAGCAATGATGCCAAACCAAAGGCCTGGGAATTAGCGCTAATGTTTACACACTTCACTACCTAGAGCATAAATGTATTCTAATCTAAGTTTCTAACTTGATACAATGCCATATTGTTTAATGCAACAATTTTATTTTAATTTATATGAGAAACCAATTTCATACAATAGATTCAAATTTAAAGACAAGCTTAGTAAGCAGTAACCAAAAATATATCTACCATAAACTTCGTCCTCTTATTCCTTGAGCACTTTTTCTCAACTGATGATGTGGGCTGGCGTCCATAGCCATGAAGATCATCTCATGGACTTCAAGATGTTTGGGAGTTCAAAGCTAAAGATAACCAATCAAGTATGGCTTATTCCAGATTAATTCATTTATGGTTGTGTGCTTGGTTGAAGCATTAGTGTGTGATTAGTTTGGTGTGTTTGAAGAGCTTTTGATCAGAGAATTGATAGCTTGTTGCACAAAGGAGTTTCTATTAAGTTTTGGCAGTTTCCCAGTTGATATCCTATTAGCCTGTAGCCTGGAGCAGTGTTTGGTGATTGGTGGAAGTGGTTTTTGTTGTTTTGGCTAGCTGGCTTCTTAACTTGTTCTTCTCGAAGTTGCTCGGTCTTATACTCAGTGCTCAAATATTTGGTAGATCTTTCGGCTCTTGTAATTTTTTTATAGATATTCTCTCGATTCTATTTGCTTGGATGATTGTTTTCGCCTCATATGGGAAGTTTCTATCCTTTGGACATTTTCCACGAAAAAAATTGTTTCGCGTTCAAACACACCGCCCCATAATTGTTAAGAATAACAACGAGAAACAAGCGGAAAATAAACGTATACGAGCAACACCCAACAGTCAATTGTAAGCTTTCAAGATCACAGTTCAACAAAGAGCGCACAAATGACAATTACCTGTTTTCTCTGACATCAACTTCACGTTCTTTCTCCCGAACAGACCGACTCCTGCTTCGCCTCGATCTCTCCTCTTCTCTCTCCCGCTCCCTCTTCTCCCTTTCTCTCCTTTCTCTTTCTTTCTCCTTCTCCCTCTCCCTCTCCTTGTCCCTTCTATCCTTATCTCTCTCTCTGTCCTTCTCCTTATGCCTCTCTCTATCTCTCTCCTTATCCCTTCTATCCTTGTCTCTCTCCCTCTCCTTCTCCTTCTCCTTATGTCTCTCTCTATCTCTCTCCTCTCTATCCCTGTCTCTATCCCTTTCCTTCTCAGTGCTACCCCTATCTCTCGTACGGTTCCTTTCCCTATCCCTCTCTTTAACCCCATCTGTTTCTTCCTCTCTGTCTCTTCGATGCCGATCCCTCGCTCGGCCCGAGTGATCCCTATCATCCTTCCCATTGTCATGCTCGCTTTTCGACCTCTTGACCTTCAGCTCCTCGTCCACACGACCACCAGAGCCAGCTTCCTCGTCTACCTCTCTCTTTCTGCTGCTTTTCTCATTCCTCTCACTCTCGCTCTTCTTTGCCTTCTTCGTCTCCTTATCGTCCTGATCCTCCACGGCTTTCTCCAAGTAATCATACTCGTCGAAGTCCATCGAATCTTCAGAAATTCAACGGTTCGATAGTAGACCCGCAAAATGAAAGCTGGAGATCTCGCCGGAGTTCGTATTCGAACAGAATCAGCGAATCTAGGCGAGGCGAAATTTCGATAGATTGAAAATTCTAGGGTTTTTTAAAGGGGTTTCGGGAGGGGGGAACTATTGGTTTGGCTTGGAGTTTCCAATAATCCGCGGGGAAAGACTTGGAGTTGCTTATATATGGATGAAAACAGATCAGATTCGTAATTGAAAATGCAAATAAGTGAACTTATAATATACCAATTAATACATCAATCTATGAATCTAAAACATTAGTGCTGGCTCACAATTATGCTATAATCCAAACGTTAGAAAACTCTTAAATAGTATTTAACTTTAAAATAAAACATAAATAATTCAAATATTACATAATCAACTAAAATATTAGAAAGATTAAATCTGTCACGAAACTAAATTAAAAATACATAGTCTAAAATATTAGCTTAGTTCCTATATGGTTCGATATTGGTTAATTTTGATCGTTGTAAGTTTAAATCTTGTTCTTCTTAAATCTTAAAATTTTAACCATTTTGTTTATATGTTCAAAATTTATATACAAATAAAACCCTTTAATACAAATTTATGACTATATATTAAGAATCTTTTTAAACATAAAGTATCGTGTCATTTTTTCATCAAAACAAAGATGAAATGACCAAAGCGGTCTTCTTTTAAAAGTAAAGGGATTAAATTGACGTATGAAAATTGATAAAAGTTGGAAGTATAAAGATCGGTGACATTTTGAAAGTATAGCGAATAAAATGAACCTAAATCATTAGTATAAGGACTAAACTAATTATTTAAACCTATTAAAAATAACAAAAGTTTAGAACAAAATAAATGAAAATCGGGGAACTAAAATGGCTTATTCAGAATAAATGACAAAAAAAAAAAAATATTTCTACCATTTCAAGAATTTATTTATGAAGTTCGTCAAATTTTCATGCTTATTTCTTTTTAACTTAATTTGAAAAAAGATATTCTCATACTTTAATTCAAAAAAAGTAAAATATTTTACCAATTCAAATCATCATCATACAACAAAAAAAACTCGTCTAAAACTACTTATTAGGCCATAGGATTTTCATAAAAATTAAGAATCATTCCTCATTTCTTCATAATTTCGGTCAAAGATCAGGAACAGGGATAGACCCATTTCGATTTTTTTGAAAGAAAACAAGACAGACTTTTCACCAAACATGGTCACCAATATTCTTCCATGGGTCAGATTCGATCGAATCGATCGAGAAACAGAAACCGATGCTATTACCAGAGAGATATCTGTGTCTTCTATCAAAAGATTTCTATCATTACTATGATAATACTACAAACACATCAACAAATGTAGGAACAACAACAAGAACCATCATTTATGACTCGAACTCGAATACAAGGATTCAAGAGGGCAATATGTTTCGCCACACAAACAAGCCTAACTCTATTAAGGTCATCCCATGACCTGCCATATAAGGTTACTACCACAACTTCCACACTATTTATAGGACAAAAAACTGCTTATATAATTACCAGGGATATCTTCTCCTCTGCACGTCGCTACTTTAGTCTGTTCAAAGTTATTCTCTCAGCTTGTCTATCAACTCTCTCCACAGGAGTAATAATTTGCGGCATCGTCATACCACCAGAAACAATAATCTCTGCACAATTGGCAGTAATATGAGACAAATACGATGGATGTTGGCGAACCATTCTGACTTTAATGAAAATATAGCACAACTTATCTGAAGGATAAGTAAACAAGAAGTTCAATGCATCGAACTATGCTACTTTGAGGAAAAAAATTTACAGCATTACTTCATACACAGAAAGAGAGCTGAACAAACAGACGATCAAACCTTTTCTAGTGCAGTGTTTTACTTAAAGAGAGATGACGTATGTTTTACTTAAAGAGAGATGACGTACCTATTCCTTCCCGTATAGATAGGTTTGGCCTTATGATGTCCTTTGAATTAACAAGAAATATATCCCCAATGTAGAGGTGATTTGTTGGCACGAAAACACTACATAGTTCTTCATCTTCACTCTCTCTCTGCAATGAAAATCAATAATTATAGGATCACCAGAAACAGGCAAACATGCATAAAACAAATTTCCACAAGTCATGGAAGAAAGCAATCAATCAATGTTCAGTACGAATAAAGTATAACCCATAAAGATAAAACTTTCCCACGAATTTCCTTTGGTAGCATTCTTCTCCTGGAAACAGACTTGGATTTGCTCAATTGCTAGAGAGATGGACTGAAAAAAGTATCATGCCAGGTTAAACTCTTCAAAGAGAGTTGTGGAGATTTTGAGCAAAGAAGCAATTCAAAAAGGATGGTCCTGAGCCTCTGTTTCGGTATTGCATAACCAGATATCGTCGGGGAGGGGTTTAGGCTGGTGTGTCCATTTTGGATCAGAACAACAGTGTTTGAACCCTCCTAGTACCAAATTCCAGTAGAAGAATGATGTTTCCTTTAGTGTTTCAACAGCCCAAATATGCCTCAAAGTCCCTCAATCCATAAACTCCTTTTATTAGTGAGGAATGAGAATTGAAAACAAGCTACAATAATAATTGCCGGAACTGTCCAATACCTAAATTTAAACAATTTGGCCTGTTGTTCAAGCTGTTGAGACTCAACATGACCAGAAGATCGGTCAAATCATGCATCAAGAAGAGGCTGCATAAAGTTGAGATTCTGATAAACTTTGACTTATTTATCAACAATTTATGGCAATAGCCAAGGGAGATTCGAGAACTCCCTTCCCTCCAAGAACTTTCAAGTATGAGTCCTAAAGCAAAACATAAAAAACACTCAGACAACATTCTAACTAACCGAAGCATATGAGCCCCACAAAATCACTGCCAGCATAAAAAGACTACAACACACTACAGTAGACCTCAGTGACTCGTTGTCTACTAGATTCAAATGCCAACTCCTCATCCCTCGCTTCAGCAACATTTCCTCGTTTTGGTAGTAATTTGGTCTTGTTAAAATAAGTATGTCGTGGTCTCTCTCCCATCCAACCATAATTCCCAAACCTAGTAAAATAGTATTCCTCCCGTTGCAACCTATATAGAAAGAAGGTTGGTACGAGACTTTCTGCCCAAATTCACATATCTCCCAGGAATTCATTCTCATTCTCCCATGATTTCACCTATGAACCAACCTAAGTCGTCCCTGTACAAGTTTACTGAAATGACAGAATTCTGAAGAGAATCATTTTCAAACGGAAATCTTAAATCTACCGAGTGGCCGTAGCAATTGACTTCTCTGATTATAGACTAAAATGAGTCAAGTCCAACATTCCAGAGATGAATTTTAGCATTCTATTACATGGTTAGTTTTTACAGAAGAAATGCAGTGTGTCAAAGGTCATGTACCTAGCAAATATAGTCGTCTAGTGCATAAAGGATTATTACCTGGAGGATAACAGTTGAAGTAATAAAGCCAAATGCATATTCACCAACACGCGGATGACGAATAATTGCAACTTCTTTGAAAGCTGTAGTATTTTGATCTGCATGGGAAGGAGACCCATTATATTAACTCGTATTTGAATTCGAGACGACCATACATAGGAAATTACTCAAGAGACCACAAATTTCCATTCAACATTAAATAAAAACCAAAATATTAGTGTGCATACAAAATTACCAGGAGAAATTGCTGCACTAATTTGTTTGGAAGCAGAATATAAATGCCTGACAAAGGGCATTCGCTGGATGAACCATTCTCCAAGCCAGAAGAGTGTAGCACCCAACCATGAGGAGACAAATATACCAATGAAGAATACAAAAAGCAAAGATGTTATGAACCCAAGACCTGCATCAGAAACCTGCCTTATGAGACGTTTCCAGAAAATGAAGAACCTAAATGCGAGGCGACAATATCATGAATAGCGGACTCCACAAGGAAATTTACATTTATCTTAAATGTCTAAAAATTCCCGTTAATTGATTCAAGGTGCCATCCGTCTGCTAGTAGACATTTTCATAGAATATTTCATATAGTATATTTTATATAATCATATGATCAAATGAGATCCCACTTGTTAATAAGATCATTTAGACCAAAAGAAAGTAGAATATTCAAGTTAAGGAAGAAATGGAACATGAGTAAAATCCAGAATATTTTCCTTTCATTATATGTTATAGATGGACTGGGCCCACAATATAAAGTTGAAATATGAGACCACCTTTTACTAATACTTCCTTCTCCCACTTACTATAAATACTTTCTCTATTCACCTNATTCATGAGAAGGCAGACTTTACCTAGACACAGTCAAGCTAGGACTAATTTTTTGGAAGCTAGCAAATACCAGAAATACCCATATCCCCAGTTGACATGGTGAGTACCATATCCTCATGTTTTCCTTTTTCAGTTCCTATACATGCGTGGACATAAGAATACAGTAACCTGTTGCTCCGAGTCGTAAGCAATGCAGGAAATGTAAAGGAGAAAATTCGAAAATAGGGAAAATGGCTCTGCAATTCTCAAAGTGTATTTCTAGGATTTTCTTTTATTATTATTAATTCCCCTTTTTGACACCAAAGTTTGTGGGAGAGTTTTACCATAGTGGTGCAGCAGCTGCGGCGGCAGCCAAAGAAGATGAAATAACCTATAAATCCATTTTTGTTTGGATGAAAACAGCCTATAACTCCATTGATGGCAGAGAGTAACACTCAATAGAAGAAATATTCTAAAACTCTGTTGAGAGATAGGAAATGAATGTTCAAGTATTCTTATGTTTCAAGCACAACTGTCAAGGAACCTTCCACATTCGCAAATGATCAGCATCTTCTAAACCATTTTCTGAAATTAGTCGTTCATTGCTCTTCAAAATGCAACAATATTCTCGCATGATTTGCACTAAGGCCAACAGGTCGTTTTCAAGTATTATTGTCCAAATATGAATTTTATACATAAATGCATCAAAGAATTCTAATTCTAACGTACTTAGAAGTTAAGCCTTACCAAATATGTCAACTCCAAGCCGCTCATATATTGGACTGAAGAAACCATCAACAAATTGAATGAACCACCATGTAACAAAAAAGGTAACAGCAACAGGGAAAAGAACAACACTGCAAGATGAACAATTGAATAAAATGTCAGAAATTATGAGACAACAAGAGCCACAAAACAAAAAAAAAAATGGAAGACAATGCCCAGCCAAATTACCATCCAGTCATAAACTTCTTTGACACCCAACTTTGGAGAACATAACAGCAAGCCTGGACAGGAAAGATATGATTAAAGACTTGAATGAAAGAGGACAAGAAAATATGATATTCACACAATGACAAAAATAATAGCTACAATAACAAAGAAAAGAAGAAGAAGAATAAAAGGCGAAATGAGAAGACAAGATTCGAAGACAGAAATGTTAAACATTCAATAAATTACCAAAAAAAAATGAAGAAATAGAATGAACTTCACCATGCATGACATCATACTTTCAACATATTAACCGAACAAGTATTTCTCTAAACCTTATACCATGACCTCAGGTCTTCAAGTACGAGATATCCATTGAAAGTTGGGGCTATCATCATAAAATCCTTTGATATGCCTTTTCCAAGTTTCCCATTTATGAGCATTGTATGAAACTGATTACAGATGCAGAATAGCTGGTAATATCGATGTGGGAGTGACGGAACAATCGACCTAAAAGAAGGTATTTTGGATGGGATAGTACTTCAAATATCTAAATCTTGAGCTAAATATGAATAAACTTGGTGAAAACTTCTCATAACCATGCCATTAGAAGTGAAACTAAAAAATATGTCTCTCATTCTAAAGGAGATTAATACTCCAGACTGTAGAATGGACAGTCCTCGACGCTTTTAGGCCTTTGACAAGAGTTCTCGGCAATAAACTAGCCCATTTCTTCCCCGGTTTAGATATATCATCCAGTTTGTAGACACAGCATACTAACACACCAGTTTTCATGCTTTGACCCGTGAAAAATGCTGTCAGAATCCAAAACCAATCAAACTCACCCACACCACGAATGTCATTGCCGGCCATTGTTCTACTAATTATAGCCTGGTGCTTTGTCTTTTTATGCTGTATTGTACAATTATAGTCTAATTTATAACGCAACCAAAATATATTTAATAATAAGTTTGCCATTTAGCTCAATCTTGAAGATCGAAAAGGATATAACCCAACTATCATTTTAATGAAAGACAACAATTCAACCTCGTTGACAGTCGTGCATGCTTCTGCATTTTCTTTGACGAATTCATGCCATGCATTATATTAACTTATGAATTGACTCGATTTTTCCCCATTATCGAATAGATAACCAACGATCCGTAAAACCCGACTCGTGTCATTGTAATCAAATTCGATCAAGATCTTTCTAGATAGTAGTTTTGAGTCGCTCCGCACAAGCTCGGAATGTTCAAATTTCAATCCGAAATGGTTCACCACCGGATCGAACCTCAATATCTTACATCCCTTTGACCATAGTATGGCAAAAATTAGAAGAAAATTGTCAATGAAGAAAGGACCGCGTCCAAGTACCGGGATCCAATTAATCCGACCGAATGGATCGGAGCACATTTCGGAGCAGCCTATGTGGCACTCAATCAGAATAAAACAAAATTAGACGGCAGAGATTGAAGAGTATGAAGGAGATCCAGACCTTACGAGTGGACGAGTTGGGAGAACTCGGAGGAGATTTGACAGGATCCTCGGGATCCTGACCGCCACTATCTACTTGACTGAGAGGAACCGAGGTCGATTCCTTTTCTTCCGCCATAACCTTCTGAAAATCAGTTAAAATCTACTCGTATCTCCGAAGAATCAGAACCCAAAAATCACATACAACCCAGTACCTCCACCGTGAGAAAAAAATATGCAGCAAAATTCCAATCGGACTTCACTGTAGCCACGGCAAGGGTCGTCGCCGCCTAATAAAGATGGTCCTCGCAGTTGCACTATGAAAAGGACACACTCCAAAATGGGGTTAGTTGAAACCGATAGCAAAAAACCAGACGCGTAACCACGTGATTATAGAGGAATTTTGGAGAAGGTGGAGTGAGGAGTGGGCAACAGAGAGAGCACCCGTCGCCCGAGCTTATCCTCGTAATGATCGCTTGCTGTTAATGGCGTCTCGGTTACTCCAAAGCTCTTCCTGCCCTCACGGTGCAGTGAGATATAGTCAGAGAAGACGCGATGAAGATCAGCGCTGGATATTTGTATCTTCTTCAGCTCACAAACAAATCTCCAAATTCTAATTCAGTATAAATTTGTCGCTTAATTGTTCTTGGGTTCGGTTAATGGTTTTTTAGGCATTTAGGTTGGGATAAAATTAAATGCAAACTTATTTACAGTTAACCATTTAACCTAATGTTTCTAGCTGATATTGGAGGACCGATTTTCACGCTAACCTTCCATAAATATTTCACATTTTACCAATTCGTATTTTCACAAAAGTTACCGAGTTTACTTTTTACCTTTTGTATACAATTTTTTTTTTTTTTATAATAAAAACTCTCTTAATTTTCCTTCAAGTTTTCATCTAAAATTTTTCTAAAATTTTAAAAGATTTCTATTATTTTTTGGTATGAATACAAGTAATTTTTTAAAATAAATAACATACACTCGAAATATTTATTTATACATTTGATTTGAGATAAAAATGACGTTCCTAATAAATAAATAAATAATATTCACATTCTTGTAAAATTCCATTATTACGAATCTAGTGCACTAAATTTAAAATAATATGAATATTTGAGTTGGTAGAACTCTATTCCGCTCAAGTTGTTGCGGCTTGAAACTTGAGCAGTCACCCTTCATACATTGGAAAAGTTTCTAGTTTCTCTGCTCGAGGGAGCTCTTGGCAGTGAGTTGTGTGTGGATGCCTTAGTGCAGTGACTTGCGTGTGGAGGCTTTAGTTAGAGGATTATCGATCGAAACTGGTGCATGATTTCATATTTACACCGAGTATAGCTGTACAATTGAATTTGGACCCTTTAAGATTTACTCCACCTCTTATATATTAATTGATAATACATGTATTACTGTGCTCAAGTTATTTTTTCTTTCTTCGTCCACTAATTTATAATTACTCGTCAATACAAATAATAATAATAATAAAAACATACCCTACTTGAACTAAAAAAAAAGTCAATGACTACGTTATCAGGACAATAATTTCATTTTTCTCGAATTTATATTTATTTAATATATATATATATATAGTCTCAATCTTAAAAACTAACGGAATTTTTAGTTAAATTCTACCCACTAATATTTTATTTTTTAGGTATTTCAATTATTGACTTAGCTTTTAAAAATATTGATAGAAGAATGAGTTAAAAATAAATAACTTCAATAATTTTTATAAAATAAATAAAAAAACGTAAGTAAAAAACTAAATTGTTAAAATATTGATATTGACGTCATATTAAAAAAAATTTAATTTAATGGATACATACGTATTTAGGCAAATAAAAAATATAAAAGAGATTTTAGATTAATATTTAAATTGTTTTTTTTTTTTCTTTTCAATATATAATTTGTTATTAGTATTCTTAATTATATTACGATGAGATGATATTTTGTTAAAAACTTTCTTTACACGTATTAATTAATGCGGCTAAATCAATTTAGAACCGTAAGTAAACAATAAATGTATTATTATTATTTAAAAAAACCGGTGCCCAGAATAAATGTGGTGGGGTCGACCGTGTGGGGGCTTAAAATAAAATAAATAACAGTTGCGAGGTCAATTTGAAAGGATGGAGAAATAGAGGGGTGAATTAGAAAGAGAAAAAAGGGGAAGGTGGTGGCCCACCACCCCCGCCCCGCCAAACTCCAAAATGCGCGCTAATTAAAACGCTGGCGCCGCTTCTCTCGCACGCACTTCGCCCACAAACAAAGCTCTTCCCTAATAAATTTCTTTTTTTTTTCCCACAAGGCTTCCACGGCAAGTTTACCATTTTGAATTCAATTTCAAATTTGAATTTTTGGTCTGGACTCGATTCTCGTCGTCATCATGGAAGTTATTTGATCTTGAGTTCATGAGGTAACCCTGTTTTTCTCCTAGTCCTGTCTCTGCACAAGACCTGTTCGACGAAATTCCTTGGTTAAGTTCTTCTTGTAAAGATGTATGTGGTAAAGAGAGATGGGCGTCAGGAAGCGGTGCATTTCGACAAGATCACTGCTCGTTTGAAAAAGCTTAGTTATGGTCTCAGCATCGACCATTGTGACCCAGTTCTAGTGGCCCAAAAAGTTTGTGCTGGCGTTTACAAAGGCGTTACCACTAGCCAGCTCGATGAATTGGCTGCCGAAACCGCTGCTGCTATGACCGCCAATCATCCTGACTATGCATCCGTGAGTATCACTCTTATCTGTACTATTTGCGCAACCTTTGGTCTTCTTATGTTGTGTTCTTTTCGATCTTCGTTTTTCTAATTAACCTTTTGGTTTATTCCGTTCGTTTCTCTTCTCATCTGGGGTTTCTTTGTTCGTCTCGATTCACTTAGCACATAACTGGCATTTTTGTGGGATAGTAGCTTCTTGATGATTGTAAGTAACTGCTAACTTTTTGCTTGTTTGTTTAACCCAGTTGGCGGCAAGAATTGCTGTTTCAAATTTGCACAAGAACACGAAAAAGTTATTCTCGGAGACGTAAGTTTGGCATATGCTCCTATCAGTCTTGATGATGCATTTCAGTATGAAACTAAACTTGTTTATTACACTATATTGACATGAAACTAATTTTTGACCTGTAATGATGTTTAGTATCAGAGACATGTACAACCATGTCAGTGAAAGATCAGGACAAAAAGCTTCTCTCATAGCTGATGATGTTTATGAAGTAATCATGAAGGTGATCTTTTATTCTTTCTCGATTTCTTGAATATTATGTGCCTTTGATGATTAATAGTTTTGTTATGAAATTCGTGTGTGGATTCATTGATTGGTCATGACCTTAATTTTAAGGGTTGACTTTTGTATAAAAGAAAATGCTACACGGTGGCTTCTTTAGTAGCGGGAAGGCCACCTGTTCTAGTTTGTATTTTATTGATTTTGTTTGTTGCCGGTGAATTTTCGTTGATCAAATTTTTAGTTGCAAGCGCATAAGTTTTGCTATTTCTGCCAGGTGAGTGCTTAATCTTCCTCACACTGCTTATTTAATGGATTTCTTTTTCTTTTGTTTCTCTATTCCAGAATGCGGCTCGTTTGGATAGTGAGATCATATATGACCGTGACTTTGACTATGATTTCTTTGGTTTCAAAACTTTGGAAAGGTCATACCTCCTGAAGGTTCAGGGGAAGGTTGTGGAGAGGCCCCAACATATGCTAATGAGGGTTGCTGTTGGTATTCACAAGGATGATATTGATTCTGCTATTAGAACTTACCACAATATGTCTCAACGTTGGTTTACTCATGCTTCTCCCACCCTTTTTAACTCTGGAACACCAACGCCTCAAGTATGTTTTGAGTTCATTGATAGCTTATTTCTAATGAATGCTGATCATAAGTTTTGTTTTTCTTTAATTAGAAAATTTGGCCTTTTGTGCATGATTGTCATGGGTTTGCTTGTTGCATAACAGCTTAGCAGCTGTTTCCTCGTATGCATGAAGGATGATAGTATAGAAGGTATATACGATACCTTAAAAGAGTGTGCTATTATTAGCAAATCAGCTGGTGGTATTGGTGTTTCCATTCACAATATTCGGGCCATGGGTAGTTATATTCGTGGAACAAATGGGACATCTAATGGGATCGTGCCTATGCTGCGGGTTTTCAACGATACTGCTCGATATGTTGATCAAGGAGGAGGCAAGAGGAAGGGTAGTGTGCTAATTGGATCAAATTAAATCTATGATCAATATTTGGATTTCTCACATTATAACTGCCATTTGCAGGTGCTTTTGCTGCATACTTAGAGCCATGGCATGCTGATATATATGAGTTTTTGGATCTCAGAAAAAACCATGGAAAAGTAATTTCTATTTGCTGCTTTATTTATTGGAAATTATGCTACATTGTATTCAGTTGATTCTAAAATGAGTACTCAAATATTAGATATACAGTTTTAATATGTAAGTTCTGAAGATTTTAATATTTTGCAACTGTTTTTTCATGTAGGAGGAGCATCGTGCTCGAGATATTTTTTATGCACTTTGGGTGCCTGATCTGTTCATGGAAAGAGTTCAAAGTAATGGAGAATGGTCATTATTTTGTCCGAATGAGGCCCCTGGTTTGTCTGATTGTTGGGGTGAGGAATTTGAGAAGCTATACATTGGATATGAGCAGCAGGTAGATAGAATTTAATTGTCATGGAGTTCATTTTGCGTATATATAGCCAACTTTGGTCCGCTCTATACATTGGATATGCTCTTGTGTGTGATTTTGTGTTTACTTCTAGGTAAAGGCCAAGAAGATTGTCAAGGCACAGAATCTTTGGTTTGAAATCTTAAAATCTCAGATTGAAACTGGAACCCCTTACATGCTATTTAAGGTATTAAACCACCATGCCTTGCTAATAGCTTTCAAACAACAATTTCAAACTTTTACTTTTTTTGGCAATCTCTAGGATACTTGTAACAGGAAAAGCAACCAGCAGAATCTTGGGACCATTAAATCCTCTAATTTATGTACAGAGATTATTGAATATTCTAGTCCAACAGAGACAGCTGTGTGTAATCTTTCCTCAATTGCTCTACCTCGTTTTGTCAGAGAGAAGGTGGGCTATACCAAACACCTGCTGTTTTCTGCATGATAACTTTGCCTTCTGTTCTAGGGGGATTTATTACCTAAATTTGATTTGTACTATTTTTAACTGCAGGGTGTTTCGATCGAGTCTCACCCATCTAAGCTTGTTGGTAGCAGAGATTCCAAAAATCGTTATTTTGATTTTGACAAATTAGCCGAGGTATTGTTTCTTTGTAATGACCATGGCCATAGTTTGTTTTACTTATTATTATTATAAAAATGTGTACTTTTTGCTTAATTAACTGACTTGGTTATTTATTCTTTGTGTAATTAGATAACTGCTCTGGTGACAACAAACCTGAACAAGATAATCGATGTCAATTACTATCCTGTTGAGACTGCCAGAAGGTCAAATCTTAGACACAGACCTATTGGTATCGGGGTTCAAGGTCTTGCAGATACTTTCATTTTACTGGGATTGCCATTTGATTCACCCGAGGTAGTTTAGGCTTTTGGCTTTACTTCTGCTCTTAGCCTCTTACTTCCGAACTAAAGTTGTTCATATTGTACCAAATGCCAGGCCCAACAATTGAACAAAGATATATTTGAGGCCATTTACTACCATGCTCTTAAAGCTTCTTGTGAGATTGCTGCAATGGAGGGTCCCTATGAAACGTATGCTGGCAGTCCTGTTAGTCAGGTATTAATGTGAAAGGGTTTTTCCCTTAGAAGAATAAAAATGGAAAAAAAAAGGTATTAGTCAGGTATTTAGTTATGTCATTTCCACCAACTTCTGGTATTCTGATTCTATTTTACAGCATCTACTTTTCCTGCGCTATGCTGATTTAGTTATTTGTTTTAAGGGAATTCTTCAACCTGACATGTGGGGGGTAACTCCTTCGAAGCGATGGGATTGGGATGCTCTCAGAGGACAGATAGCCAAAAATGGTGTTAGAAATTCACTTCTTGTGGCTCCAATGCCAACTGCTTCTACCAGCCAGATTCTTGGAAACAACGAGTGCTTTGAGCCCTACACTTCTAACATCTACAGTCGCAGAGTTCTAAGGTTTGCTTTTCAAATTGAGCTTCTAGAGCCTTTTATAATACTCTATATGTTTTCTATAATTGTATTATAAAATCATTCTTTCCATCCTCCAGTGGCGAATTTGTTGTTGTGAACAAGCATCTACTGCATGACTTAACAGAGATGGGTGTATGGTCTCCTGCACTGAAGAATAAGATTATATATGAGAATGGCTCTGTTCAGAACATTCCAGAAATCCCTGTTGATCTAAGAGCCATTTACAAGTACGATGAGTTTCCTTGCATTTCCCCTGTTCTTTCTCTTGATGTTGATTTGTCCTTCTTACCTGTTCTTAATATATTGAACTCAGAACTGTTTGGGAGATCAAGCAAAAGACATTAGTAGATATGGCTGTCGATCGAGGATGTTACATCGACCAGAGTCAGAGCCTCAATATTCACATGGACCAACCAAATTTTGGAAAACTTACTTCCTTGCACTTCTATGCGTGGTCAAAGGTATATTATTGTGCTAGCACTCTGATTAAAGTCTTAGAAATCCATCTTTAAGGGAGAGTTTTCTTTACTTTAATATGGTTTCTGTTAGTCTTCATTTGTATTTCAGAGACTCTTTTTCCACGGTTGTAAAGGTTGAAGATTATTTGGAGAGGAGTCCTACATTGGTTAATTAAGGGGTTGATCATGGGTTTATAAGTAAGGAATACATCTACGAGGCATTTTGGTAAAACCAAAATCAAAGCCACGAGAATTCTCTCTTGCTATTTTGGAAAGTCGTGATTTCTAACCGTAAATCATCAAATTGACAATTCTCTCTTGCTATTGGTAGTGCAAGTTTGATTTCATCTTTTGTTTTTGTTTTTGCTATATGAAGGGTTTAAAAACAGGAATGTACTATCTACGATCCCGAGCTGCAGCGGACGCCATCAAATTTACAGTTGATACATCAATGCTTAAGGTAGTAGTGTACACCGAAAACTGTTTGTTTCCCACACTGCCTAAGCTACAAGTTCATTAGATAACCAAATTCCATTGATGGTTTCTGCAGGAAAAAACTAATGATAAAGATGATAGTACAAAAATGGCAGAGATGGTATGTTCTCTAACAAACCGTGAAGAGTGCTCGGCCTGTGGAAGTTAGACATGGCTTTGTTCTAAGCTCTTGCTCCAAAGGGATGACCGAACTTCTTGACGCTTTTATCAAATATCTAGCTTGCTGTAATATAATGTAAAATTTCTGTACAGTTTTTTTTTTTATTAATCATTAGGTAATTTACTGGGCTTCTTGATGCTAAGACATCCTCGTAGTTTGTAATCCATACGTGTTTGACGGCTTAAATGAATATGGTAAACAACTTTGCTTCTTACCATTAATAATTCATTATTAGCATAGTGACCAATCAATTGACTTAGATATTATTTTCTTTGGTCTTTTATTTTTTTTGAGGTGAAACACGTTTGTTGAGGTTTTCACACTTTTATAGAAAATGTTTCGTTTCTCCCTAACCAAGGTGGGATCTCACAATTCCCCTTCTTTCGAAACCCAATATTCTCGTTGACACTCATTCCTTTCTCTATCGATGTAGGATCTCACTATGCATTCTCTTCCCAACGTCCTCACTGATACACCGCTTGATGTGCTTGGGTTGGTACACTAATTTATCGTGTGAATCTTCAATTTTGAAGTAAAAATACATATTAATTTATCAGTTCATCATTGATTCATATTTACTTTGACCAACATAATTTAACTATCATTATATAAAACAATAAGAGAAAATTATAATTGAAATAAGTCAAATTTTTCGAGAGAGCAAGGATTTAAGGATTTGAACCGTCTAACTTCGAGAGAGAAATCTATAATCATTTATAAATTCGAGGGTTTAATCTTTTAGGTTAAACTAAATTAAAAAAAAAATTAAAAAAATTATAGAAAAAAAGGAAGGTAACTAAAATTGAACCTTTTAAATTACTATTTTTACTAATGCCAACATATTTTAATGATAATTGATTCTCGCACGAGTAAATAATGAAGGGTAATAACGTAATTACGGGTGGGAAATTGGAGTTTCTCCATTCGCAATACTGAAGCCGAGCCGATTGGGCCATTAAATAAATTGTATATAAATAAATAAATAAATAAAAAAAAACCGAAAAACCAAAAAACAGATGCGTTTGGATCGGGAGCACTTGGCTCGATCGTCCGAAGAGAAGACGATTTAGGGGCAGGATTCTATGATTGCAGAAGGATCAAAGATGCTTGGATTCTAACAGCTTGCTACCCGTACAAGATCTTCTCATTCTTCTTTTCTTTTCGAAAATCTCGCTTGAAATCAGCTCCGATTTGTCTTTATTTTTCAGCTCCTCATTTCCATTAAGCCACTTCTCCTGGTCCCGAGATGAGGGGCCGTGTTTTTCGCCGTCTATGGGTGTTTCTACTATTAATATCAAGATTTCGGAGCTTGACTGGCGAATCAAGAGCATATGAGAATTTGGAACTCTCGCAATTGGGCCCGTACAGGGAGAATTCTGAAGAATTAGCTCAAATTGGCGGCAAATCCCTTCTGCCCCTTTCTGTGTAGGTTGCTTTTCATTATGTAGTATTCTTCATTTCCTTATTAATATTCATGGTAGTTTATTAGATTTAGGACTCGGTTACGATGAATCGATTCTGGCTTGGAGTTTTGCATAATTACACTATTTGCATTTCCTTTTCCTGTTGCAGAAAAGGCAAAGGTAATACTGCTCTTGTTGCTACTTCGGCTGGGGAGATCTATTTGGTAGATAGTAATTCTAAGAAGGTAATTTGGTCATTTGCTTCTGGGACACCAGTCTACTCGTCATATCAGTCTCCTACCATACATGATTACAACAAAAAGTATGCTTCTGGTTCAAGCCGCAGCCCCTTCTTTTTTGATTGTGGAGATGACTGGGAGCTGTACATCCACACAGAACATGGTAGAACGGTATAATCTAGTGAATTAATTACGTCCATCATATAAATGATTTGAAGATTTTTTTTTCTTTTGATTTCCATTGTTTTGTTAACCTTACTAGCCTCGTCGTGAAAGATTTCTGGGTTGTTTATATGTTTAAACTTGTATTGTTTTCCCCTTATATGAAGTATTCTTTGGTCATTTGACACTGCAGAAACTACCCCGCACCATTGATGAGGTTGTTAGAAGTACACCATTCATATTTGAGGATGGTTCAGTGATGACTGGTTCTAGGAAAACCACTGTCTATGAGATTAATCCTGTTACAGGAAAGTTGATTCGTAATCACAGTTCTGATTTCTCATCATCTGGGCTAAGCAATGAAGAGTGCAGTGTTCTAAATGGTAATAGTTCCAAGAATAAGCTGGACAATATAGATCTGATACAACCTGGTTTGATGAAACCTATTGAGCAACGACTATACATAACAAGAACAGATTATTTCCTGAAATCATCTATCCCAGGGTCAGACGAAGTTTCTTGGAGTTTGAATGTTGCCGACGTAGGAGCTACCTTAGTCTGTCCAGATGTTGAGAATCCGACAAATAATGTTCCATCGGATCTTCAAAATATTGGTAATTTTGAGACTGACTTCGATTTTACTCAGCCATTGTCTTGCCAATCAGAAGTACTTGTTTTTCGTGAACGGAACAATGTCTTGACCGAATCATCAGGGCATAAAATACTATCAGATTCTCATAATACAGATAAAATGCTCTCGGTGTCTGCTTCAAGTCTAATGCTTCCTTCGCAGCCAAATGTTAAGCATTCAAATATTCATCCTGAAAGGTTGATGCTTCCCGGACCTGCTGCAAACATAGCCTCCCTTCTGGAACCTAATGCAATTAGTCACCCAAACGATGATAGTCAGGCAATAGTTCCAATGCCTCTGATGAAGGTTAATGATTCAAGTATAGTTCAGGGACATAAAATAGGAACCCATGATGTTGACTTCATAGCCATGATTCTTAATGGGCCACTAGGATTTTTTATTTTAATATTTATAACCATGTTTTTGGGATTGATTAAACAAGGTGGGACACTGGTTGCAAAGGCAAAACAATTTTTCTCGAAGGAGAAACCACCCAGTACTGTTAATTCAAAAATTGTATCTTCCAAGAAAAAGAAATCTCGGAAGACGAGTAGAAATGGAAATTTTGAGAAAAAGGATGCATCTTTTTCATCTGAAAATGAAGATATGGTTCGAAGTGAGAGTGATTTTAACAATTGGTTTCACACTAATAATTTTACTGATACAACTGGTGGTGGACGTCAAATTGGTAAACTAATGGTAACCAATACAGAGATAGCCAAGGGTAGCGACGGCACAATTGTTCTTGAGGGGGTCTATGAAGGTCGACTAGTTGCTGTGAAACGTCTTGTTAAGACTCACCACAATGTTGCCTTTAAAGAAGTTCAAAATCTGATTGCTTCTGATCGTCACCAAAATATTGTTCGATGGTATGGGGTGGAGTATGATCAGGACTTCGTATATCTTTCGCTGGAACGATGTACCTGCAGTCTAGATGATTTGATTCAGATATGCTCTGATCCGTCCCTGAACTCTTTGCTTAGCCTGGATGAAGATGCTGGCCCTATCAGTGATTATAAATTGCGTTTGGAGTCTCTCAAGAATGTAATATCAGATCTTAATCTGTGGAAAGAAAATAGCCGTCCATCACCACTTCTTCTAAGACTCATGAGGTATATACTTTATCAATCACAAGTTTTATTCAATAAATTAAAGTTGTCTAGTTATATGGAACTAGTCCTTGTGGCAATTTATGCGGTGTATTGTTTCCTTATTGTCTTGCATATAATATTTTTATGTAACAGAGTAAATTTAATTCATGCCTTTGGTAGGGCCATATACTTGTTATGTTGAAATCAAGTCTCATTCATCCAAGTGCGTGAGTTTCATATTTGGTTGATCTATCCAAGATCACTTGTTACATTCTTTGGTACCTGCATAATTGAGTCTTGATATCAAATAATAATCACTCTGCTGCTATTTCACGTAGTTACGTGAAAATTTATGTTCAAGAACAAAATTTGATCCCTTGACCTTCACGTACCTTATTACAAGTTTAGATATTTAACCATAATATATGAATTTTCATTTCATTGGATAATTTTGATGTCAGTTTTTTTTTATTTTTATTTTATGCTTTGTAAATGTAGGGATATGGTTGCCGGGCTTGAGCATTTGCATGAGTTGGGGATAATTCACAGAGACTTAAAGCCCCAAAACGTGTTGATAACCAAGCAAAAATCTGTATGTGCAAAGCTCTCTGACATGGGTATTAGTAAGCGCCTTCTAAAAGATATGTCTTCCTTGGGACATCATGCTACCGGTAATATTCTTAAATTACTGTAAACTTATGGTCTGATTTATCAACACATTATTATATCTCATAAATTAGAAATTTTTACCAAGAAAATCTTGTCCATCTAGTTTTAGAAACTAGTATTGAGTGTGATCTTTATTATTATTACATTTTTTAGTACAAACAATCTTTAAATGTGAAATTCTATATAGTAATTTATTAAGTTGTATGCTTTAATTTTTAAAACTTATTTTTAATAATAATTTAAATGGATTGAATGATTTGTTATGTATAGCATGAATTTTATGTTTCAGAATTCAACAAACAATGTGTATGAGGAATGATTACATTTGGAAACTTTGCAGGTTGTGGGAGTTCTGGTTGGCAAGCCCCTGAACAACTTCTTCATGGACGGCAAACACGTGCAGTCGATTTGTTTAGCTTGGGTTGTGTTCTCTTTTTCTGCCTCACTGGTGGTAGACATCCATTTGGTGATCGTTTTGAGCGTGATGTCAATATTGTGAAGAATCAGATGGATCTGTTCTTGGTGGAGTGCATCCCAGAAGCTGTGGATCTTATTTCTCGATTATTAAATCCTAATCCTGATTTGAGGTAAGAAATGACTTTGAAATCCTCAAACATTAGTTTTCATCCACACATACCAAAGTCCAACAATATAAGGCTCTTTGTTGTTGATTTCTACATTTTTCTGACTGATAATATGATATTTTTTGTACTTTTGAATGAGTTCAGTTTTTTGGAATAAGATTTGTTGTTTTTGCACTATAGAAGATTTATATATTATTTAAGTAAATATATATTTTGATTACTTGCTATTGACTGTCATCAGGCCAAGAGCATCAGAGGTATTGCAACATCCTTTGTTTTGGAGTTCTGAGGCTCGACTTTCGTTTCTACGTGATACTAGTGATCGAGTGGAATTGGAAGATAGAGAGACTCACTCTGATCTCTTGGAAGCATTAGAGAGTACTGCACCATTAGCTTTAGGTGCGAAATGGGATGAAAAGTTGGATCCAGCTTTCATCACAAATATTGGTCAGTATAGACGATACAAGTATGATAGTGTTCGAGACTTGTTGCGGGTCATGCGGAACAAGTTGAATCATTACAGAGAACTACCCAAAGAAATTCAGGTTTCCCTCTATTTACATGCCTGCTCCTTTCCTCCTTTTTCCTTTCTCTTTTTTGGTGTGAGAGATTGGGTCTGTGGGGCTTTTAGTTGGTAAAACTGTGATTATTTTTTGTTTAAATTGATTGCAACTCTTCGTTTCAACTTTAACAATTGTATATCCTGAATCAAAATTTCTTGGAAGACACATGTAATCATCTTATGAAATAGTATATGGTTGTCTCTACTATCTTATGGGAAAACCCAACTACCATGCTCTACCCAAACCTTCTCCTTTCGTTCTCGAACTTGAACTACCTCATCAACCTTGTACTTCTTGCCAATATAACCACCTTTCCCTCGCCCTAGCTCGTGATTGTCCTTCCGCCTTCGGCCCTGCTCCCTTTATCACACAATCTTGCCAACTCTCTGGGAATGGTAAATGCAACAGCGAACATAAATACTTTAGATTTTGCTGGAGGCCGCACCAGAATCAGACTTACAGAGAGAAACAACTCTTCCTTGATAGTCTCCCAGTGCTTTCTAGTCTGGATACTTGATAATATCCTAATTGACTTTGCTCATCACCCCCCTCGACCATCAATTTCTTCATAATAATCAGACAATTTATGCTTTCTTTGGGCTCCAAAAGTTAATACCAAGCCCGGCTTCGTTGTCGAAACAGCAGAGATTTTCAGCAATAGAAAACAGAGCAACCTAATCTTATAGTAAAGTGGTAGTTGGCTCACCTTCCAGTATTCCCAAATCCAAGTTTGGCTGTCAAAGTGTACTATTGTAGTGATAAGACAATAGTTTCATGGGGGATTGCAGTAAGATCATAAATGGTGTCAGAGAATCAACCAGTCCATGTTCATCAGTGTGCAATCTCCTTAGAAAGAACTTATCACTGCGAAACACCAACTTTGATTTTTTGTCTGATAAATTCTATGATTTTTTGTCATTTTGTTGTGTTTGCTGTATATTTCAGGAGCTCATAGGATCCGTTCCCGAGGGATTTGATAACTACTTTACTAGTCGTTTCCCAAGGCTCCTGACTGAAGTATACAGAGTCATAAGCCAATATTGCAGGGACGAGGAAGGCTTTCGAAAGTACTTCAAGAGCCATGTGGAGTAGATTTTGGATACTAATTTCACAGATAAGTGATGCTATATTTCTTCCTTTGACATATTCAGAACACACTGTTAATGTATGTATACTGTACACAATTGTAAATACATGTAAGGCCTCACAACATCCAAAAATCAATAACCTTCCAGAACACCACAGCTTTTGGCCCTCAAAAGTTCATGTTATGCTGTAAAATTCACCATGAATGATTAATCTTCTTCTTCCTTTGGGTTTGTTTGTTTGTTGGACCCCTAATTTGGATGGCCTGTATGCATGGGAAGAACATTACCTTGTAGCTTGAAATATGAGCCTGGTAGAGGTGACTTGATGCTGACAGACAGTGTGCGCCCAATTGGAGCATCCCAAAAAGGAAAAATGAAGCAGCTTTGATGACCCTTTCAGCCTTCTACGGTTTAGGGTGGACTCATATTTGTTTCAATGGACGATTCATTGTATATTAGCAATAGCATGCGGCCTTCCAACATTGATTTCTTCTAGTCCTCTTTCCAATTCTAGAAGTAGAATATATGCTTTTAATACTCTCGAATATTCATATACAAAAATGACAGTTTCTATTTCATTGAACATTTACAAGAATTTGTCAAAATATGCGTGCCCTAACCGTTCATTTTGCTTACGTTACTAGTTCAAATCCTTACCACACATTTGTTTCCGACTAGTTACTTAGTTTTACCATATAAAAAAATTACAGGTTTAGTTCATAAACTTCCAAATTTGTGTCTAGTCCCGGAAACTTTATAAATGTATTTTCTTACACATTAAAATTATATCTAATATATCGCCCTACTCTAAATTATCAAATAAAATATTAAAAAAAAATTCAATAGATAAAAAATTGATTTCTTCTAGACTAAGAATTGATTTAAGTGGACAAGTAGCTTGCATACTACTTGGAAGTTGAAAAGGCAATCTCACGTGGGCCTTAATTACATACGAAGTAGAGGTTGAATGGGCGTCTCCGGAATTGAACCGAGAAAATAATAATAATAATAATAATAATAATAATTATTATTATTATTATTATTTGCTTTTCCACAAAATACTAAAATAAAATGGATCAAAATGGCATTTTAATATATATATTAATTAAATTTAGTGAAATAATAATAATAATAACTTTCATTCGAGAAAAATATACAATCGAATATATATTTTAAATTTGTGACACAAGTATTAGTGTATGGACTCGTTTTAAAATTTATTGAATTAAGTGGACTATGTTTAAATATTAGATATTAAAAAAAATAAAATAAAAGATTTTTAAATTAAATCGATGAAAGTGGTAATTTAGACGCCCCTCATTTATTTCAAAAGGGTTTTAAAGAAAAATACACAATAAATTAAAATAAAATGCTACTTTATTGTTTTATATTTCTTAGCAATATATATTATATTTTCTCTTTTTTGCTCATGTAAATTATTACTATTTGACCAATTTTCATAAATTAAAAAAAAAAAAAAAAAAAAAAAAAAAAAAAAAAAAAAAAAAAAAAAAAANACCTACGTTTAAGATTTATTGAAATTTCATGAATACATTTAAAAATTATTGAAAAGTATGAACTAAATTTAAAATTTAAGAATGGAATAAAATAGAATAAACAAATACTTACAAATTGTTATTTATAATATTTATCATCCAACACCATTTTATTTTACCTTTGAAAAAGTCAACCCCTGCATGCCTATATTAATCACATTATTCATGTAATTAAATAATTTATGAGGAGGGTCAAAATGGATCATTTTTAGAGAGAATATACCATGTAAAATTAATTTATTTCACGTTTTTATACTAAAAAAGTTGAAAAAATAAAATAAAATAAAGAAAAAGCCACGTGTTTGACTGAGAGTCAACAGCCGGCGTTGACGTTTCTGTACGGAACAATAGAGGCATCAGTATTCCTTCTTGGTCGGTGCCCTATTTTTTTGTTTGCCACTAAATCCTTATTGACTGAGAGCATAATTTAAAAGTAATTATACTTTGTATTTATTGTGTTTAAAAAAAATATATTAGAGAAAATAAAAACATATCTATCTCATTTATTTTTTAATAATTATTAATATTTTTGTCAAATAAACTAAAAAAACCTCAGAATTAAGACATATTATTTATAATAGCTCAAATTATTTTAATAATTATATTTAGTAAAACATACATTAAATAACAATAATTAATTGTTTATATTTAATTTTTAACTAATTATAAATATTATTTATTTTATGAAACTCGCCTAAAAAAATCATTTTATTTCTAAAATATTTTAAACAAAATTTTTAAGAAACTACAGTCTTTTCATATACTTTTAACCTGCCCAGTAATAATAATAATAATAACCAAATTTAATAATAAAAACTGCCCAGTAATAACCAAATTTATAATTAAAAAAAAAATGAATAGAAAATTAAGAAGCCAAGTCGGCATTGCGAGTGTGGACCGTGGGGAACCACAATATCCAGACTACCCAGTTCACACGTGTCTGTACCATCCTTAATCTATTCCCTTTGACTTGGTCTAACCCATTATCTTTTCCACGTGGATTAAACCTCACCTATTATTTTTAGAGCCAAATTAATTTCTTTATTCAATAAGACGCCCATATTGAAGCTATATTATATTTCAAAATAGGTATATTTTCAACTTAATCATTACCTAATTTTACTCATACTAATATGTCAAGTAAGTGTTATGCCAATTAAAAATTATCCAATTTCACTAATGTTTTGTGACGTCACCTCGAGCATTATGATGATATATGTTCTTACAACTCACTCAAGGCCATTTATCGGTAACCGACCCATGACCCTGACATCCATCCACCTGACACTATCAAAATATAGTTCTAATATTCGATGTTAATTAACATATATTTTTTATTTTCGTGTCACAAATTTGAAAGAAGAAGTTAAACAATACTTTTCTCATTTAAAAGTTAAATTCAAGTTGGTTTTGTTTTGAAAAGAATGCTTCAAGTTGAAGAATTCGTAGAGAGAGAGAGACAGAGAGCAACCGACATCTTTGTATGGCGGCGCGTTCATTCCAATGGAAACGCCTATGAACATTAAATTCTCAAAGATCCTTTGTAGTTTTATTATATATAACCTTCATATCAAAAGGAAAAATTAAAAAAAAATAAAAAAAACCCAGTTCAAATTTCCATAAAAGGAATCGCTTTTGATTTAAATTATTGCATGGCGGATCCAGAGGACACCAGGTCTTCGGAGATGTTGTTTTTGGGTTTCAGTAGCGAGATGGAGATGTCGGCCATGGTTTCGGCTCTGACCCACGTTGTCGCCGGAGATGTGCCGGACAGAGATGCTTATTATGATTCCGCCTGGACCTCCTCCTCTGTTTCTGCTTCTGCTGTAGCATCCGCCCCTTATGGCGGTGGTGGACATAAGAGAGGCCGAACGCTGGCGCAGGAAGACGGTGGCTCTGTTTCAACGTGGTCGCAATCCTCTGTAATTTCAGGTGAGCTTTTTGGTTGCTGTTAAGTAATACAAAATGCTGAAGGATTTTAAATTTTTTTGTTGTTTGCAAATAAAAAGAAAGAAATTTTTGTGGGTAAAATTGAGTTTTTCAAATCATTTTGGTTTCAGGATTAAGAAACAGAGGAATTCAGTGAATCCCTTTAAATCAGAGAATTATTCGCTGTTATTGAATAAATTATCATTGTTTTTCAGGAGATTCAAGCAATGGAGTGATCATAAGGCCACAAACAGGGTCGTTGGAGATGGAAAATTCGGTCTATGAATACGGCGGAGAGATTCCAATCACGGCAGAGCAACCACCGGCGAGAAGAAAATACAGGGGCGTAAGACAGAGGCCATGGGGTAAATGGGCGGCCGAGATCCGAGACCCGTATAAGGCGACGAGAGTTTGGTTAGGTACGTTCGACACGGCGGAATCCGCCGCACGGGCATACGACGAAGCTGCGCTCCGATTCCGAGGCAGTAAAGCTAAACTCAACTTCCCGGAAAATGTCCGCCTCCGACAGCTTCCGGCTACCCATTTCAGCAATTCCAATTCTACGAACACCCTTTTGGCAATTCCAACAAATTCCGAATCGATTGTCCATTCTCAGCCAATTCTTAACTTGCAGAGCTCTTCCAATGCTTCGCCGGTGAACTTCGTCAATTTCTCCAACGGTCAATTGCAGCCTCCGATCGACACATACAGTGAAATTAACTTCTCATCTTCTTCTTCAATGGCTTCTCCCTTTCACTCTTCAACCGCCGGACTGTCGAATTCTCAATTTTCGTCGTCGCCATCATCTTCGCCGGGGGTTTCTCTTTCCTTTCCGCCTCAGTCCGTCTCCGGTCGCCGGAGCAGCGACGATGAGCCTTATCCGACTTCAGATTGGTCTGAATTTTTCAATCACGCCGCTTCGTCGGGATGATTACGTTGTCTGTTTTGGATTTCCGGTCGAGATAGGTAATTGAATTAATAGATTTGAGGTTTGAACTTTTGTTTTGGCGTGGAAAATCGAAAGTTCTTGGTTTTCTTGTAACAATTTGATGGGATTTGAACATTTCACGTAATGTTTCAAAGGCTTCTCAAATCTGGCAGAGAGCATGATCTTTGAGTCGGTTTGTTTCTTTTGCTGTGAATTGATTCCAATAAAATATATGTCTATAATATAAATTCGAATAAAATATATGTCTGTAATATAAAGTATTAAAACTACAGTCACACTTCTCTGTCTATAATTAAATAAATTATAATAATATGATAAATAGAAAGATGACTATAGTAAGAAGGCAAATATCTAGATATTTAACTATAATAAAATATCAAATATGATATATATCGTAAACTATAATTTAGTACTAAATATCTTTAATACCTCTGCAAGGTGAGTGTTGAATTTGAACGAACGTGAAGCTTGGATTTGAAAAATTTAAAGAGAGGTCGAGAAACACTTTTCGTGAAGATGTCAACAACCTGGTTCGGATGAGGCGTAAGAAACACTTTCTTGCCCATCAAAAAATGTAGAGGGATCGTCGCTCAGCGACGATGTTGCCTTGGCTTTGGTTAGAATATGTCTAACCCATAAAGAGAAATCGTCACTCACGACGATGCTGCCTTGGCTCTGACAAGAATATGTCTAACCCAAGAAGTAGAAGGGGAAAACCTAGAACAAGAGACAAAGGCATTATTGAAGCCGGAATAGTTGCCACATTAGGTGAAGGAGCCAATTTTGGCAAGAAGGGCAGCCGAAATAGTTGGTTGTTGAAGAAGCTAGTGCGGCGCCTAGATTCCAAAGGTAAATCTAGACAGAAGGTCAATAGGTTTCTCAAGATTCTGTATATTTTCGATGGGAACGCTCATGAGGATTCTGAGGTCAGGGTTTCTGTTAAGGATGAAGGGTTGATTGGGAAGAAAATGAGAGAAGCTATGTAGGCCAAGGAAAAACCGATTATGTTGGAGAAGGTGAGGTTGTATGTACAAAATATGGCGAAGGGTGATTTGGAGGTCAAAAAGGTGGAGCCAAAGAGTAGTCAATCGGCTCCGTTTGCGGCAGCCATAGAGACTGCCCTTGTGGCGTCAAAGCCAGCAAGGATGGTGGAGAAGAAGATGAGTAGGGAATTCAGAAGCCATTGAAAATAAATGATGAGTATTGCTAAACACAAAAGACTTTGATACCATGATAATATTTGGCTAAAACCACCTTACCTAAATAGAGTGTGAAAGTTCTCTGTTTATAATCCAATAAATTACAAGAATCCGAGAGTAATAAATCAAGTAGGCATATCTAGATATTTGCCTATAATAAAATATCAAATATAATATATGGATAAACTATAATTTAGTATTTGACATCTTTCATTATTAATAAAAAATGCAATATAATAATTCAATAGTTCAATTTGAATATAAATATCAACAAAAGGATTATAACTCAATGGAAAGTAAAAACATTTACTTTTATTTTACAAATATAAAAACAAAGAATTAACATTTTTAAAATTATATTTCATTAAAAAAAATTAAAACTCGCTAGACATATTATTTAATAGGTTAATTATGTTTACGTCAATAATAGAAGGAATTTAATACACATATTCAGCTATTTAGCAAATGACAAAAGTATTTTAAACTTTAGGATAAGGATAAATTATTAATTGCATCATCACGTAGTTAATTAAAAATTTTGCAAATTTTTTAATAATTATTGAATATAAAACTAAAGATATTTATTATATTATATATTTAATGATGAAAAAATATCTGTCATACTATAATATAATAGGAGCCAAAATTAAGTTAGATATTTGTAGTCTAATAAGTTAGTCAAAATCAAACCGACCAGTTGAATAATTTAGTCAAAGATAATTTACACAACAAAAAAAGTCAAAACATAGTACAATTGTCAACTGTATGAAAAGGCAAATTTTGTAAGTATTCATCAAGTGCGCTGTGTTGTATAATTACTTCCATTAATGGCTTTCATGAAGAATACTTTGCCCAAGACGAAAATCTTTCTTGTCTTCGTTCTTATTGTTAGATGAACACAACTCCCCAATAATAATATGATATTGTCCACTTGAGCATAAACTTTCGTAACTTTGTTTTGGGCTTCACAAAAGGCATCATACAATAGAGATAGTATTTATTAATTAAAAGCTCACGATCATTTCCTAAATTAGCCGAGGTGTGACTTTCATCCAACACCTACCATTTGTTTAAGTGTAATTTATATATATTTTTAATAAAATATTTAATGAAAAAGTTCTCTCAAAAAAGTAAAATCTTTCTTTGAAGTTAAAGATCCGTTCCAGGAGTTATTAGACACATAATTTTCAGCAAACACTACAACAACCGGTTCATCAATGCCCAGCCAAGCAGCAAAAGATGGCAAGTCAATAATATCATGGCTATTATTCTTCTCATCAAACTTTGAAAGCAACTTTATGTACCATGGTTTCTTTGTGAACTTGCTGACAACTCTTCTCGACGAGATCGAGTAGTTTCTCCAAGCTCATCGACCAGGAATTAAGAACGTCGCTGCTATCTTTCGTCGTGCCAAAACAGACTGTTCCTGTTGGCCTGTCTATCTTGGCAGCTAGAGCTTTGGATACAACCATATCAGATAGATGCTTCTCAGTTTCCTGAGTTAGATAAAAGATCTTCTTTAGTATTCAACGCTGTTATTCAAAACAAGAAAAAGAAGTTATTGTGATGAACAGGAACATATACCTGAAGACTGAGACACAACAACTCTGCAAATCTGCTTAACGCAATCCTTGCATAATACTTTGAAACGACTATTATGTTCTGAAAAGCATCAGGAAACAAATCACTTTCAGCTAATCAGTTCATCAGGATTGAACCCGAATTTGTCCAGAGATCACTCACGTGTTCGATAATTCTCCGTCTTAGATCTTTGGCAGCTTTGTCACCCAAAGCACCACCAAGAAAATTCTTCTCGTTCTCAAACTCGTTCTTGAAGGTATTCCATAGAGATGTCCATTGAATAACCTCCATTGTGATTAGCTGTTTTAACAACAATCTACAATAGAAATGTTGGAATAAAAACCATCAAACAAAAGGAATGTATCAAATAATGGAATCTCATGAATGTTTCTTTCCCCAAGAACTTATGAACATAGAGCTTCTAAATGGAAGAANGAAACTTGCCTAAAATTTGGAATCTCATAAAGATTCTTATCTTCCAAGGTGGAATTGAGGAGACTAGACTGCATTGGACCATGTGGTGATAAAACTAGATACCAACAGATTTTTCTTAGGATCTGCAAGTAAACGAAGTAGTAAACTATTAGAGAAGTTCAACATCAAAAAAAGAACAAAAACAAAGAAACTTTACCGGTATACATTCTGCTGGATTATCTTTGACGGAAGGAATCTCATATATGGCCTTATAGCTACGGCAGATCTCAAAATATTCATGATGATGAGAGTGGTACCTACAGAAATTATAAAAACCAGTACAAAATGATAAGTTCCATTTCAAAAGAAGATTCATGAGGAATCAAGAAACCCAAGGCTAGTACTACGAAGTAGATTCGAGTGGATTCCTAATAAGATCCAAATGGTTGCTGCGAGATCCCACGTCAGTCGGAGAGGTGAATGAAACATTCTTTTTATAAGGGTGTGGAAACCTCTCCTTAGCAGACCTGGGGAAGTCTAAAAGAGAAAGCAAAAAAGGACAATAAATAATAAAAAAGTAAAAGATTGTTCTCCGAAGGGGGTGGAGTGTGAGATCCCACATCGATTGGAGAGAGGAACGTGTGCCAGCAAGAACTCTAGGCCCCGAAAGAGGGTGGATTGTGAGATCACACGTTGATTGGAGAAAGGAATGAGTGCAAGGGAGGAAATTGGACCCCGAAAAAGAGTGGATTGTGAGATCTCACATCGGCCGGAGAGGGAAATGAAGCATTGATAAGAGTGTGGAAATCTCTACCCAGCCTTGAGGGAAAGTCCAAAGAGGACAATATTTGCTAGCTAGGACTCTAGGTCCCAAAGGAGTGAATTGTGAGATCCCACGATGATTGGAGAAGGGAACAAAGCATTTTTTATAAGGTTGTAGAAACTTCTCCCTAGTAGACACGTTTTAAGAACCTTGAGGAAAAGTTTAAAGAAGGAAGACAATATCTGTTAGCGATATTGGCAGGTGGGCTTAGAAGAATCAATCAAATGGGAAACAAAAGGAATGCAACAACATCAGAATCAAACAATAAAAGTAAAAGTTCGAAAATGAACTAAAATGTACTGGCACTGTTTACCTTATCATTAGTTCATAGTAAATTCTCTTCAGTTCCATCAGCGATGGTATATCAGCAGGGGCATCCTCAACCACACTCTCACCTTCTTTGGGCTTTTTCTTCTCTTTTGAATCATCCACATCAAAAACTCTGGGACTAATTTTCCTTGAAATAATTTGAGCACGAACATAATCTTGGCGGTCTAAGCACAATCGAACCTGCAAAATTACATCAACACACCACCAATATATGAGCCTTTACTTCAAATTCAGCATATAAGATACAATTCCTTAAAATGGCTGTAATGAAAAATAACAGATGTGCTTACTTGTTCAAGAATGAATGCAATTTTCTCGGTTTTTGCCATGGCACCAAAAGTCTCGACCTGGAGAAGGGAAAGAAAACGCACAAATATCAGACAATCTACGAAGTCAAAGGTTCATATTTCTCATATAACATAACACAAACATCTAGAAATTTCCTCCAAATATAATAGCTGACCGCAATTTCTTGCATCAAATCTGCAGCTTCCGCTATGAGACCCTGCTCTTCTTTAATCTTTGCTAGTTTTTTTATCAACCGAGCTCTCTCAATTTCCACATATATCTGTAGATAGCAAAGTCGATTCGTAGAGATAAAATAACAACTTATCAAATGAGATCACTTATTTCCATTAATTACCTTTCCTGCAGAAACATTATTGAGTGTCTTGATAAGCTCTATACGAGTTTCAAGATCTGGTGTTTCATCAACATGTTGCATTCCTTGCTGGACAATTGCAGTTACAACCTAAGGAACAACCAGATTTTCCATATTTTACATCAATTTCCAGTATCATGTAAGTTAAGACTGGAATGATCCACCAGGTACAACTCCAGCAACACAGAGATCAAACTTTTCAATGAGGAAATTCAATGAAATTTCCAAACATGGCACAAATTAAAACACCAAACTCATTTACAGTGGAAATAACACAAGATCTAAACTCAATAAACTAATTCCGAGAATGCAAAAACTGAAACAATCGAAAAACCTGCTTAAGCTGACCGCGGCGTTTCACGAGGAGCACAATTTGTTCGTTGAGCATACTCCATGCCCGCGCTTCAAAACAGAGCTTTAGAATGTCGATTGCAGCCTTCTTAGCACCGGCGACGTCTTCAGCGACTCGCATCTGCTTCTCAACATGTAGGAGCTCCTCAATAGCAGCCTCCAAACTCCGCTTGCCTTCCTGAAGTTCAGAAAATGAGAAGGAGAAGAAAAATCAATACTTAACCTTCACAAACAAAGCAGGAGCAAATTCGAGTATAGAAATGTGAGATCAGAACAACATTGTAAAACAGCCACAACAACGATTACCATTTTAATCTGATTCAGCCTAATCCAGAGCTCGATAAATGAATTCTTGGGATAGAGAAGTTGAAGATGGCGAAGTAATCGGAGCTTGATGAAGCCATATATCGTAGAGAGTATCGAAGCTGTCCCCTCCTGCACGAAAGGTCTTGCATGAGAGTACTGCAATTCGGTCCTTCAGTAATCATCCAATTACCAATCTCCACGTGTTTTGTCCCTTTTTTCCCTCCAAAATTTTATAAAAATTTCATTTTTGATCGATAATATATAAATAAATATATTATAGTCCACGAATTTTGTTTTTTTTTTTTCTCTCGAAATTAAATTTTTATGAAAGTCTAATATATTGATTGATAATATATACTGACTTATGTTTATTTAACCCTTTTTTTAGTGTTTTAATAAAGTTTATTGCAAAATATTATTTTTAAAAGTAAGTTAAAAAATGAGGCAAAATTAAAATCTTTTAAATGTTATCGACTTAAAATATTATTTATTTTATTTTTCACCTAATGCGCGGAATCTAAATAGAAAAATAAATAAATAAATAAAATCCGGTGATATCTGGATTGTTCGTTTTGGTTTTCAAGGGTTTATAGCCGTTATCTGCGGAAACCCTAATTTATTCTATAAAACCACACTCTCCCGCACCTCATTTGCCGTACTGATTTCTGCTCTCTCTTCTGCGTTTGTGGCGGCTTCGATTCTACAATCTTCATGGAATTTGCTCGCGATTTCTTCCATTATATTGGCTCAGTTCTTCTCTTTATTATGCTCTTTTGATTTTGAAACTTTTCCTCTCCTGAAATTTCATTATCCTTGATTGTTCTGGATTTATCCGATTTATGCTGTAGATTAGCTGCTGATAGTTCGGTAATGGGTCTGTGAGGATGAATTTATAAGGCTTGTTTCTCAAAACATTCGCAGTGGCCGCCTGAGAGCTTTCGCCTTCGCCGGGCTTGAGAGCTTCTGCTGTCTTTATCCTTCCTTGGATGTCTGAGACTCTTTTACTCTAATGTCGGGATATTGAAGCGTCCGTTTTCTTATGAATCTTAGATTTTGTTTTTCACATTGTTAATTGGGGGTTTCACGGCTATTCCATTAGTATTATTAAGGTCCATCGTTTTCACTTTGTCTGCTTTGTCTTTCATGCCTTGCTGATCATTGTTGGATGTTAGATCAATTCTTTCACTAATTTTACTTAATTTCCTTATACTTGGTTTGTTTTGTTATTTACCCTTGAAAGATCTCTTCACAATGATGATATCCTTAAGGCTTGTTTCTCAAACATTCGCAGTGGCCGCCTGAGAGCTTTCGCCTTCGCCAGGCTTGAGAGCTAATGCTGCTTTTATCCTTCCTTGGATGTCTGAGCTGAACTTATGAATCAATCCCATATAATTGTTTTTTTTACTTTGTGTAAGGATGCTTTATTTTTGTATGTTTGTGTCATTCACCTCTTGAAATTGTCATAACAATGATTGTCTTCACCTTGACTATCTTGTTTTCCTATTACTTGGACTTCAATTCGTATCTTTGTTTATATGAATTTTATTTTCCATGTTTAATTGTTAGTGTGATTTGTCTTTTTGTAAAATCTAATGTGTTGATGATGACAATTCCAAAGGCTTGTTTCTCAGAACATTCGCAGTGGCCGCCTAAGAGCTTTCGCCTTCGCCGGGCTTGAGAGCTAATGCTGCTTTACTCCTTCCTTGGATGTCTGAAACAATTTCTTATTCAAACCATCTTATTTGTAGACATAATCACATCATGTATCATATTATTTGATTTCCTCGTTTTATTATTCTGATTTCTTGGGTTTGTGCCTTTGATGTCTAACTTCCAGAAATCTTATTAACCTTTCTGAGTTGAATTTATTTATTTGCATTGTTAGATTCTGTTTGTTGTCTTCTGAATTAGGCTTTTACAGCAAGAAGCTGCATCTTCCTTGAATCTCAAATTATTTGATTTGGAATGGCATTCATGCCAAAATGAATCTGCAGATGGTATACAAATAATGTCTGCCCCCACTGTGGATCCGATCAAATTCATGAACTGCAAAGATTAGTGGTGGCTTCATAACTGTGGACCCTTCAGAGATCAGAATTAGATTATATATTTCCACTGTGTTGTTCGAATGAAAATAATATGTACAATTAGGAATGAATATAATTACTAGTCAGAAAACATTGGAAGCATATCTGATCAAATTTTTATCTGGATTTTCATTGTAATGGTTCAACTAAAATCGATTTCTATGCTTCATTTGTGATGGATTAGAAGCATGTCAGTGACAGTATTGATAATCAGCAGCAAACAAGCTTGATTTGTATATATCTCAGTTGTGGATTGGAGGCCTCTTTAAAGCAGGAGTGTAGTCCATTACCACCAACTCCTCACTGCCTTCCATCTTCTTGTCCTTGTTTGTATGCACTAAAAGATCTTCAGGCCTTTCATCTCCTTCCTCCATAAATACAACTCTCATGCTTCTCCCTACAAAACGATAACATCACGCCCCCACTTTTTACTTATTTAAGGTTCACGTGAAAAGGTGCCTAAGAACTAATATTTGACTTTTCAAGCGTCTAAGAACTAAGAACTAATATTTGATTGTTTTTTGTTCCTATAAAAACAGGGTTTGAAGTATTTAAGAAATCATTCCCTTACCTGTAACAGTGGTTGAGGCAAAACAAAGCAGAAACAGAGCCACAAACACCAGAAATCTGCAATTCACAGCCATCCCATACTCTTGTTTTATAAGGTAACCTTATATTGTTCTTCCACAATGAGAGCAAATTGCACATGATTTGAGTGCCTTTTATATGGACGCATTTGGACAATTCCATGGAAGCTCTAAGCTTTTATAGACATGTGGGGCTATGGACTGTGATGTTAAACTGTGCAAGTGTACCACTTAAAAGTGATGGTGTGTTATGTCCTTGTCAATTCTCTCTTTGCCGTCTTGGGATGAAAAAGATGGCCTCCTGCTTTCACACAAGGCCCTGCGATTACAGATTTTAGAGGTTATCCCATTTTTCCTCGCAATTATCTTAGTTTCTTTCTTGAGATTTCTGTAGAATCTGCCAAGTCCATTGTGGTTGATCTTAGAACACTGAATTCTAATGTTTAATTCTTTGCATGAATTCTAACCCAACTCAGCGCCCTAAACGCCCTTGAGATTTCATTTGTGAGATTAATAAATCATTGGTTTGGCTGATGTATTTTCAGGATAGTACAAACAGTGAAAAGAGAGAAATGGGAAGAAATCCAATAAAGTTAGGTGTACAATCACTGTCTAAAAAAAGGGCACCCCACCAACATGGATTCAAATGTATATGAACCTCATCTGGATGAGATGCACATCATCTTCAGTGGGCTTTTTTTGCCCTCGAATCACTTGGATTTACTTGATTAGTTCATCAATTCTACAGACAACATTATCAGATAATGTACTTGATATTGATAAAAATGTGGGGCTGAGAAAAAAATTGAGAGGGATGGAGGCTTTAAATTTTATTTTTTGAAGTTTCAATAATAAATACAACTTCTTTTATCTGAATAATAGCAGGAATGAAGATTAAACTATTGTGAACTATACTTGGATTCGTTCCTGATATCATTCGAGAGGTGCAATTTTTTTAGAGGTTCGATATTAATACTTATTTCATCTTATTTTATAAACAATTCTACAAAAAAATGATCGTCTACACAATTATCCGCCTCCCACACTTGGAAAGTTATTCGAATAGGTCCTCGATTTCTCAAACATGGTTCTTGACCATTACAATACGAAGATGAAAAATCTTATCGAATGCAGGGAATTGAAGGAAAAGAGCCAATTGAGAACAATTAGGATATGCTAGCACATCATTAGTTGCCTGCCAAAATCTTCCGAATACGTTCCTTGGGTGCTGTAATAAACAACAGAACAAAAGGTTCAGATGATGGAGCAAAATACTTGAAAGGAGAAATAACTTTCTTACCAGGCAGCCCAGTGAACCCTTCATATTGTGCATATGCTTGCCTGATGAACATCTCCAATCCAGGAACAATAGCTGCTCCAGACTCTTCAGCATCCCTCAAGAGTCTGGTCATCTTTGGTGTGTAAACGGCATCAAAAACCAGTGAGTAGTTCTTAAGAGCATGCTGCAAAACACAAGAATCATTTGGTTCTTTTCACTTTTGATCTGGTGGGCCTATTCCAGATATGATATAGCATTTTCATTCAACAATAGCTAGTAAAATGAAGATAAACCTTTGAAATGGGAGTTTCATCAACTTTTGGCTGCATTCCGATTGGAGTTGTGTTGGCAAGAATCATGCCATCTTCTGGGTGAAAATTTTCTAAGTCAGTGAGAGACATAGCCTGTCCACCGATACGGGCTGCAAGTTCTCTAGCTCGATCTTCATGCAAATGAAAGAAATGTGTCATGTCCTACTCAATCATTTGATTGATACAGTTAATAACCAAAAGTCAAGAGGGGAAAAGAAATAAAAAGGGGCCTCCAATTAATATGCGCCGTCAGCTTCACAGTTTTAAAATGCTACTAGAGAGAGGTTTACGCTTCGTTTCCATCTCCAACTAATGTGGGATCTCACAATCCTCACCGGCTCCGACACACCGCCCAATGCCTGGCTCTGATACGATTTATAACAACCGAGCTAACATGAATTTGCTAGGCATGCATTTGTTCTTATTATAAGCTCTTCCACTAGACCACACCCAAAGAAAGCATCAAAATTTTACCATATGTGCGGTTAGCAATTACAACCCTGGCTCCCTTCTCTTTTGCACCATAAGCAAGAGCTTTGCCAGCTCCACCAGCACCAATGACAACAAATAGCTTACCAGCTAAGCCTGAACCAACTTTTGAGCTAGCATTACGCAAGCCTGCAATATAAGAGTTCGAGTCGGTACGAAGCATCTTGGTTAACAATTGTATTTATGACAAAAAAAATCAAAAGGAAATGTGCATCTAGAGAAGTCACACGAACCGAGTAATCCATCTTCAATGGCGGAAATAGCACAAAAACAATCTGTGTTATAGCCACACAATTTCCCATCAGTTTGCCTTCTAACGACATAATTAACAGCTCCAATTGCCTGCAGAAGTTCAAAACTCTTTCCCCAGTCATGCACGTTACTTTAACCCAAAAGCGACCGGGAGGGAACCAGCTTATCAACCAGCAGAGAACCATGAAAAACAGTAGTCGATAATTTACCTTCGCAACTGGATCAACCTCGTCGCAGCATTCGAAGAACGCTTCTTTGTATGGAGTAGTAACGCTGTGATTTACAATGCAATAAGATTAAAATAAAGTGTCAATGATATGTTCAAGATACTTCATAGACTGTGCAGGATCATACACATTCAATAAAGTCTTCAAAAGATAGTTGAATTCGAAACCTGAATCCGCCAGTATCAACAGATGAATAAGTATCAAGAAACTTTGAAGGATCATCCACCAAGAAGGGCACATAAATGGCGTTGAAACCAATCAACTTGAAAAGCTCATTGAACAATGCAGGTAATTTGCTGTCGCCTACTGGGTTCCCAACAATGCCAAATACCTTAGTATCAGGCACTATCTGTCTGAAGTTGTATAGATTTAATAGATCTTTGATAGTCGGTTGACCAGGAGCCGATACTATTCCCTCCTCAAGGGTACCAAACGTAAGATAACCGCCAAACTTTGGGCAAAGTACTCGAGAAATGAATCCCCTATCCTTCATAACCAGTCCGATAATTGGAACCTGAAGAGTTTAGTAAGAAAAATTAAGACTAACTTCAAGAAATTAAAGAACTTCACTAGATGTTACTTCTTTGTTGATTACCACCTACGACACCGAATTTAATCTTCAAGATCGGAAATAAAAACTCAAACTTGTTATAATAAAGTTCAACTAAGTCGAGTTCATACAATATTATTCAACCAGTCATCCATGCATATTCAAGTGGACAATTGAATTGCGCTACTTACTTGTGAATACACAAGTACTTGAAAGACGCGAGCAACATCAGTGATATCCAGTGCTGTCGTTGCAATCTTTACAATGTCAGCTCCGCTTGCTTGGATTTCAGCTACAAGACTCCCTAAATCCTCTAAAGATGGGGTCTTCTTATAATTGTGGGAAGAAACGATGACTCTAAAATTGTCTGGCTTCTCTTGACGTATAGATTCAATGAACTCCTGAGCCACCTTCAGAAAGAGATGGTGGAATAATAACAAAAAATTGGTGAATCAAATCCTGCTCAAAGTTGACGTGACTCAGTGTATAGTAATTTGTAATTGTTTTTCTTTAATGCATACACAATGAAACTACCTGAAGCTCCACATCGATATAGTCTGCTCCCAACTTCATGGCTAATCGAAGAACGTCCCGTCGTTGGCTTTCGTCACCATCGTACTGGCCACCTTCCCATTTTGGTCTGGGAGATTAATATAATATGTAGTAAGGTCATCTTGTATAAAATCACACAGTAACATTGTTCAAAAGCTAGCTTCGTGAAATTATTTGCATTGATTAAAGTTAAATATCATTTTAGTTCATGTACTTTCAAACGTCCAAATTTAGTTCGTGTAATTTCAGTAAATTTTAAACTCTGTCCTTATGGTTAAATGAGAGTATTGACCATCATGAAATCACAATCAAAATTGACATTTTTTCAGATTTCACTCACATCCATAAGGAGTTGATCTGTGATATCTCACGTCATTAGAAAGGTGTGGTAACCTCTCCCTAGTAGACACACTTTAAAAATCTTGAGGGGAAGCCCGAAAGAGGACAATATCTGCTAGCGGTGGGCTTAGGCCGTTATAAATCGTATCAAAGCGAGATATCGGGCGATGTGCCAGCGAGGAGGCTAAGTCCCGAAAGGGGGTGGACATGAGGCGATGTGCCAACAAGGATGCTGGGCCCTAAAGAGGGGTGAATTGGGGGGTCCCACATCGATTGAAGAAGGGAACGAGTGCTAGCGAGGATGCTGGGCCCCGAAGGGGGGTGGATTGTGAGATCCCGCATCAGTTGAGAAGGAGAACGAAGCATTCTTGTAGAAACCTCTCCCTAGTAGATATGTTTTCAAAACCTTCCGAGAAAGCCCATGGGAAAACAAAAAAGGACAGTATCTGCTAGCAGTGGGCTTGAACCCATCGAACTTAGTAGCAATCATACTACACCCACATGCCCCAATCTAGCAATGAATGACCATGTAATATAACGCTGTGGTGGAAAATACAAGCAAGATACCTGTAAGTGAATAGGGTGGGCACAGGGGACTCCTTAATTAGAGTTTTAAGATCTTCATGGGGATTGAAAATCTTCAATGCATCCAATCTTATCTCCACAATGTCAGCACCACTCTCTCCTGCCTTCATAACATCGATAATCATCTTATCTATTGATTCTGCCATTATTGGCACACAAACAAGGGTTGAATTCCTTGTAGTCCCTTCGACTCTGATGCCTAAGCCAGAAGATGCCGGCTGAAAAGGAGAAAAACAATGTTCAAGTTGAGTGTTCATATAATTCATACAAATACTTAAATCAACTGCAATCAGACTGGCATTCTAATTCTTCTTGCAATTCAAGCAATCAAAACTCTTTTCAGAGTCGATCAAGAACCAATACAGCGAATCAAGTAAATTTCAAGCCGCCTGCATTTAGGATCATCTATATAATCCCAACAATATGGGAAAGGCCTACAGTTTCATTTCATCGAAATTCCATTTTCACAACATTCAAGCCTATGAATAAAACTAAAACTCATCAAAAGAGCAGAAAATAGAACATGGGTATGAGAGATACAGTTCAGAATTTACCCCAAACCCCATTTTTCTTCGGCGTACGTCGGAAATTTGGCAATTGGACGGCGTCGAGAATGCGATTGAGAGCCCGACAGAGAGAAATTATAAGAAGGGCATCGAGGAGGATGGTGGAAAGGAGGTAGGTAAGCCGTCGGGGGG